>NC_057386.1:59977651-60277651 GCF_019320065.1 Cervus canadensis | reverse complement strand
TTTATTTTCTCCCATTCTGAAGGCTGTCTTTTCACCTTACTTATAGTTTCCTTTGTTGTGCAAAAGCTTTTAAGTTTAATTAGGTCCCAACTGTTTATTTTTGCTTTTATTTCCATTACTCTGGGAGGTGAGTCATAGAGGATCTTGCTGTGATTTAAGTCAGAGTGTTCTGCCTATGCTTTCCTCTAGAAGTTTTATAGGTCCTGGTCTTACATTTAAATCTTTAATCCATTTTGAGTTTACCTTTGTGCATGGTGTTAGAAAGTGGTCTAGTTTCATTCTTTTACAGGTGGTTGACCAGTTTTCCCAGGACTATTTGTTAAAGGGATTGTCTTTTCTCCATTGTATATTTTTGCCTCCTCTGTCAAAGATGAAGTGTCCATAGATGTGTGGATTTATCTCTGGGCTTTCTATTTTGTTCCATTGATCTATATTCCTGTCTTTGTGCCAGTACCATAATGTCTTGATGACTGTAGCTTTGTAGTATAGTCTGAAGTCAGGAAGATTGATTTCTCCAGTTCCATTCTTCTTTCTCAAGATTTCTTTGGTTATTCAAGATTTTTTGTATTTCCATAGAAATTGTGAAATTATTTGTTCTAGTTCTGTGAAAAATACCATTGGTAGCTTGATAGGGATTGCATTGAATCTATAGATTGCCCTGGGTAGTATACTCATTTTCACTATATTGATTCTTCTGATCCATGAACATGGTATATTCCTCCATCTATTTGTGTCATCTTTGATTTCTTTCATCAATGCTTTATAATTTTCTATATATAGGTCTTTTGTTTCTTTAGATTTATTTATTTCTAAGTATTTTATTCCTTTTGTAGCAATGGTGAACGGATTGTTTCCTTAACTTTTTTGTTTTCTCATTGTTAGTGTATAGGAATGCAAGGGATTTCTGTGTATTAATTTTATATCCTGCAACTTTACTATATTCATTGATTAGCTCCAGTAATTTTCTGGTGGTGTCTTTAGGGTTCTCTACATAGAGGGTCATGTCATCTGCAAACAGTGAGAGTGTTACTTCTTCTTTTCCAATCTGGATTCTTTTTATTTCTTTTTCTTCTCTGACTGCCGTGGCTAAAACTTCCAAACCTATGTTGAATAGTAGTGGTGAGAGTGGGCACCCTTGTCTTGTTCCTGACTTTGGGGGAAGTGCTTTCAATTTTTTGCCAATGTTTGCTGTGGGTTAATTATATATGGCTTTTATTATGTTGAGGTATGTTCCTCCTATGCCTGCTTTCTGGAGAGTTTTTGTCGTAAATGGATGTTGAATTTTGCCAAAGGCTTTCTCTGCATCCATTGAGGTAATAGTATGATTTTTATCCTTCAATTTGTTAATGCAGTGTATCACATTTATTGATTTGCAAAATTGAAGAATCCTTGCATCCCTGAGATAAAGCTGACTTGGTCATGATGTATAATCTTTTCAATGTATTGTTGAATTCTGTTTGCTAGAATTTTGTTGAGGATTTTTGCATCTATGTTCATCTGTGATATTGGCCTGTAGTTTTCTTTTTTTGTGGTGTCTGTCTGGTTTTGGTATTTGGGTGATGGTGGCCTCACAGCATGAGTTTGGGAGTTGACCTTCCTTTGTAATTTTCTGAAAGAGTTTGAGAAGGATAGGTGTTAGCTCTTCTCTAAATTTTTGGTGGAATTCACCTGTGAAGCCATCTGGTCCTGGGCTTTTGTTTGTTAGAAGATTTTTTATTATAGTTTCTATTCTGTGCTTGTGATGGGTCTATACAGATTTTCTATTTCTTCCTGGTTCAGTTTTGGGAAGTTATACTTTTCTAAGAATTCATCCATTTCTTCCAAGTTGTCCATTTTATTGGCATATAGTTGCCGATAGTAGTCTCTTATGATCTTTTGTATTTCTGTGTTGTCTGTTGTGATTTCTCCATTTTCATTTCTAATTTTGTTGATTTGATTCTTCTCCCTTTTATTCTTGATGAGTCTTGCTAATGGTTTGTCTATTTTATTTATCTTCTCAAAGAACCAGCTTTTAGTTTTGGTGATTTTTGCTATATTCTCCTTTGTTTCTTTGTCATTTATTTCTGCCCTAATTTTCATGATTTCTTTCCTTATACTAACCCTGGGGTTCTTCACTTCTTCTTTTTCTAGTTGCTTTAGTGTAAAGTTAGGTTATTTATTTGATTTTTCTCTTGTTTCTTGAGGTAAGCTTGTAATGCTATGAACCTTCCCCTTAACACTGCTTTTACTGAATCCCATAGGTCTTGTGTTGTCATTGTTATCCTGGGCCATAAATATAGTCTTAACAAATTCAAATAAACTGAAATCATTTCAAGCATCTTTTCTGATCACAATGCAGTAAGATTAGATGTCAACTACGGGGGGGGGGGGCACTATTAAAAATACAAACATATGGAGGCTAAATAACAGGCTTCTGAATAACCAATAAATCATGGAAAAAATCAAAAAGGAAACCAAAATATGCATAGAAACAAATGAAAATGTAGTTACTTTGGATTCTGTCTTTCTTCAAGCTGGTTCTGCCTAAGACTCAGAACTGATAATGGCTCAACAAACCAATAGGTTTTACTCATGGAAATGTTCTTGTAAGCCATGTTAATGAAACTATGTATTTGCTTGGAAATCTGCCTGTCTTCAAAATTCATGTCAACTGTTTTATGGCCTGGGATGACTCCACTTTTGCCAATGCTATCTCAAAATGCAAGTTGTGGGTGAGGGGCCTGGGATCACTCTGACTTTGAGACATTTTCTTTCTCTAATTAGCAGCTTACTAATAGGAAAATCCTATGGATGGAGAAGCCTGGTAGGCTACAGTCCATGGGGTCACCAAGAGTCGGACATGACTGAGCAACTTCACTTTCACTTTTCAATAGGTATATAGCTTCTTGCTAAAAACTAGTAAGGGAGGCACTCTTTCTGCCCCCTGCTGATGTCTATGTCAGAAGCTTTCTCTATCTCTTTTATACTTTAATAAAAGTTTGTTACACAAACGCTCCAAGTGATCAAGCCTCATCAATGGACCCAGATCAAATTCCTTTTCTCCAGAGGCCAAGAATCCCAGGGTCATTCACAGCTCATAGTGACAACCTTTCACAGGGATGGACGTATGCCTGGTGGTGTCAGAGCTGATTTTTTCAGGAATTTCCAGAGTAAATATTAGTATAAATGTGGGTGAGAAGAAACAGCAATTTTAGCCAAAAGGTTCAGTGGAAAGCTGTAAGTCATCTAATCATAACAATAAGAAGAATGCATTATTATGATACATGAAATTTGACTAACTCAACCTCTGGTTTACATATTTTGTATTTGTTATGCTTCCTTTTGTGGTAATAAGTTAGTGATTTCTTAGAAATTCAGTAAATATTCATTAACCAGGTTTTTTAAGTCCATGAATAGGTTTTCTGCCAATAAACACAGAGTTAGTTACCATTTAATTCTGAAAAATCATATAGAAAAGAAATATCAGAAAAAGACTGTACTTTGTCCAGTTTTACAACAATTATAGTAGGTACATTTTGTGTTAAGTAAAAAGGGCAGGGTTATTTGTGTCTATTTCATCAGTGTTTTCTTCCTTGTAAGTTTTCTAAACTTGTCAAATGGATTGCTTGCTGTTGATCAGACTCTGATCATATTTGTGCATCAATGTTGGACAACTTTGTTCAAGGTCCGCCTGTTTTCCTGACACCACGTGCCTTCCTTTCCCATATCATCATCCTTCTGAAAGATACCTGAGGATAGACATTCATGCCCAGTAACTCTATGTCCCACCATTTTCCATCACTGGCCTCTCAACATGGATGTTTAGCTGAAGATATTTCAGAAGCACCAAGATTTCAAAATGCAGGCTGAACACTAACCTCACAAATCTTAAAGTACTGATTCATTATGGTTTTATTGCTCTTTTTCATTTTATCATTCTGGCTTTATGATTGCTAATTAAATACAACAATGAGTAGCAAAATATCAATAATTATTTTATATCATTTTCAGTTATTCAAATACCACTATAGATGACACTAAAATTATACCTAAAGAAGATCCTTTTACATAAGGCTCACATCACTTTTCCTTTTCTGCCCACTGATATCATGGTCAGGCTCAAATCAACTTTGGCTACCTGGACTGATCCTGATCTAACAGAGGGATATTTAAACAGCTCTAAGAGTCTTTTTTTTTTTTTTTTTAGCTCTAAGAGTCTTATCTCCATCTCAGTATTATACCATTGCACTTCTGATAACTAGGTTTTCATCTCGTTTCCAAGTTCTGATCCCACCTGTGGGTCTTTTACCTGGGATTTTTTTCATGATTCCAGTTTCTCAGTACCGAATCTAGTAACTTATCTTGCAATAAAAGCAATAGTATAACATATCTTTGGGTAATAATAACACATTGTTGAGAAATAATAATTACATTTTGAGCACTTACTACATACCAGGCAGTTTTCAAAATGCATTACACATTAATTCATTTAATATGTGCATCACAGGTGCTTCCTGCCAGCCTGCCTCCTAGAATTGTAAACTGACTGAGAATCTTCATCCAGGAACAGAAGCCTCTCTCTTCAAGGAGAGCAGACTTAACACTAAGGGTCCCTTCATCCCTTTAGTGAAGTGTTAATACATCAACTTCTACCTGACTTTAGAGGCTCTACTATTTCATTTTGTATCTTCCCATCCACTGTTGCTGTAGCTTATCCTGAATGCAATGTCAAGAAAGACAGTTTCTGAAATTAGAGCCAGCAGTTTGTCAGCTTCCCAGGAAGTGGGGAATAAGAGGCATTTGTGGTGCCAAGCTCTCCTTTCCTCAAGTGCCCTGCTTTGTTATCAGTTACTGACATGTCCTGGAAAATCCTAAAATGCATCTCTCTACAGAATTCATTTGAGGGCTAAATATCACCATATACACAAGGAACTTGATGGAACTAATTGATTCACACTAGTTCCATGTAGCGAGAAGCTATCAAACATAAGCTTATCATATTTATTTGCAAAATGTTCTAAAATTGTCTTTAAAGGGCTTTTTTTCAGAATAAGTAATAAATACTCCCCAGAAACCCAAAATATAGCAATCAGCGTATGTGAAATACTCAAAAATATATAACAAGAGTTTGCTTAATCAGGAAGAATACAAATCTTCCCAGGTCATCCTAGAAAAATAAGGAAACAGGGAAGGCTCAGGGTCAAGCAATCGGGAGTGTTAATCTTGGTCTGTCACTTACTAGCTGTGTGAAGTGAGGAATTTAAGTTCTGCATCTGTTTCTTCATCTGTTAAATAAAAATGCTGAGACATTTCTGTCTTATCGGGCTGTGACGTGGCTTCAAAATATGGCATTTCATATTTTGAAATGCCTGTCACGGAGAGTGACACAGATACATGCTCAGGAGTGGTGAGGATGCTACTGATGTAATGCTGATGAGTACAATGATGATGGCCATGGACAGGACCCTGGAGATGTGCTACTTGGCTCTCTGGGAGAAATCACAGGATAGGATGAACATTTGGTAATTGATGAAGGAAATGTCAAAGAAAATAATTGAGAAAGGAAAAGAAGGGAAAGGGGGAAAAGAGCTAAGATATATTAAAAACTAGAAGAGTCCCAAGAAAGTAAAGCAACCTAAACAATCTAAAGCAATTTGAAACCAGCCTTGTAGCCCCTGGCATCATAAACATTTCCTACAAGCTTCATCAAGGTGATTTTTCTTTTCTCAGCCATTACAGATATTTGAAAATCTGCTTAGGTTGCAATGAGGATCCTTAACCCAACTGAGTTTTGCACTGTCTTTAAAAACATTGATTCTCCAGGAATTTGAGATGATTTAAATTAATCATATGAAACTAAAGGTATGCATTCAATATGACACTATGCTACAAACAGAAGTTAGAAATTGGGTTGATTCTTTGGCTGTCTTGTAGAAAGAAATCAAGGATAAAGAATCAGAACATTCATAAGTACCTAGAATGAATGTTTACCTAAGAATAGCAAAAGCAGGAAATAGTATATACATAAAGTGAGCCCTGAAATTCTGTGCTATTCTACCAGATTTTTCTGAGGTAGACTCCCCAAATGTTATCCAATCACAACAACAGAAGATGACCCTCATCAGAGTTTTGAAAGAGAAGCTGAGTCATATTTTGGAAAAAAATGATGTTTTTAGTCTCCCACAACATCAAATTGTGGAAAGATTTCAGAAGTATAAGTAAAATATGACTATATGAATACCAAAGTTTAAAGTTCCCTTCCTGCAAGTTTATCTTGGGATGAACTGAAAATCAAAATGTGAGTGGAGGTTAGCTATTCCTTCTGTAGTAATGTCTAATTTTCATTGTCAATGAGGAAAAAACAAAGTTCAAGTATGCTCATTATTTCACTAAAATCAACTGCCTAGTCCTCTCCCTTCCTGATTTTGGTTACCTAAAATAATCTGGTCTTGTTGTCTATGGTTTGATTTGTTTACCCCTCAGCTTTCATAACCCTCATGTTCTTCTCTGCTCTAACTTGTACTTTCAAATCAAATCAGAGTTTACATTTATGCTAAGTTATGTGAGGCACAAATGTGACATAACCCTCCAAAAAAGGTAAGTGTCATCTTGGAAATAAGAGAAGTACACTATTCAAAATGCAAGAGGTGCTGGTCCAATTTCACCTTTGGAAAAATATTTCACTTTTGGAAAAAAAAGAAAAGAAAAGTCACACTGAACATATTATTTATGTCTCTTAAAGGTTTTAGGGATTCAATACATAATATCCATTTCTTCCATTGCTGAGTTTAGAACCAACTGAAAAATAAGACACAGAAGACTAACATGTTAAACTGTCAACTTTATTATTGGTAAACTAATTGGAGAAGGTGACATTTAATCTGTGGACAAAAGAGCCTGTTAATTCTCCACTCCTACAAGTCCTTCCTGCATCTCAGCAGACACACCCACACCTCCTTCAGTGCTTTGGGGGAGTCTGAAGTTGTCTCTGCCTGGGGCAGAAGAGGAAGGAAAAGGGGGAGGTTATAGTTCTTTCATAGATTTGTTACACTCAATTAGCTTACTTGTCATCACCTATTTGTTCCGGGCTTCTCTGTATGAAAGAGTGAGTGAAGGATGAACTGGAGGCCAAGAGACTTGTTCTAGCAGGGGTCCTTCAATGTAGAAATATTGACCAAATGAAAGGAATTTCCTTGTTGTTGTTCAGTTGCTAATTTGTGTCTGACTATTTGCAACAAGTACAGACTTTCCTGTACTTCACTATTTCCCAGAGTTTGCTCAGACTCATGTCCATTGAGTCAGAGATGCCACCCAACTGTCTCATCCTGTGTTGCCCACTTTTTCTCCTGCCCTCAGTCTTTCCCAGCATCTTGTCAGCTCCTTGCACCAGGTGACCCAAGTATTTGAGCTTCAGTTTCAGCATCAGTCCATCCCATGACGATTAAGGGTTGATTTGCTTTAGGACTGACTGGTTTGATCATCTTGCAGTCCAAGGGACTCTTACCCTTGGAGTCCAGCACCACAGTTCAAAAGCATCAGTTCTTTAGTGCTCAGTCTTCTTTATGTTCCAACTCTCATATGCATACATGACTACTGGAAAAACCATAGCTTTGACTATACAGACTTTTGTCGACAAAATGACATCTCTGCTTTTTAAAACGCTGTCTACATTTGTCATAGCGATTCTTCCAAGGAGCAAACATATTTTAATTTCATGCCTGCAGTCACCATCTGCAGTCATATTTTTAGCCCAAGAAAATAAAATCTGACACTGCTTCCATTATTTCCACATTTATTTGCCATGAAGTGATAGGACCAGATACCATGATCTTAGATTTTTGAATGCCAATTCTAAGCCAGCTTTCTCATGCTCCTCTTTTGCCCTCATCAAGAGGCTCTTTAGTTTCTCTTCACTTTCTGCCATTAAAGTGGTATCACATGCATATCTGAGATTGTTGATATTTCTCCCAGCAGTTTTGATTCAGCTCAGCATTTCCCATGATGTATTCCCATTGTATTCACCCAGTCCAGCATTTCCTTTAAGGAGGGCTGAGAGGAGCTACTCCACGTTCAAGGTCAGGATGGGCGGCTGTGAGAAGATACCCCCCATCTAAGGTAAGGAGAAGCCGTGAAGAGATACCCCACATCGCGGTAAGAGAAAGCCAAGTAAGACGGTAGGTGTTGCAAGAGGGCATCAAAGGGCAGACACACTAAAACCATAATCATAGAAAACTAGACAATCTGATCACAGGACCACAGCCTTGTCTAACTCAATGAAACTAAGCCATGCCATGTGGGGCCACCCAAGACGGTCGGGTCATGGTGGAGAGGTCCGACAGAATGTGGTCCACGGGAGAAGGGAATGGCAAACCACTTCAGTATTCTTGCCTTGAGAATCCCATGAACAATATGAGAAGGCAAAATGATAGGATACTGAATGAGGAACTCCCCAGGTCGGTAGGTGCCCAATATGCTAATGGAGATCAGTGGAAAAATAACTCCAGAAAGAATGAAGGGATGGAGCCAAAGCAAAAACAATACCCAGTTGTGGATGGGACTGGTGATAGAAGCAAGGTCTGATGCTATAAACAGCAATATTGCATAGGAACCTGGAATGTTAAGTCTATGAATCAAGGCAAATTGGAAGTGGTCAAACAGGAGATGGCAAGAGTGAATGTCAACATTCTAGGAATCAGTGAACTAAAATGGACTGGAATGGGTGAATGTAACTCAGATGACCATTATACCTACTACTGTGGGCAGGAATCCCTTAGAAGAAATGGAGTAGCCATCATGGTCAACAAAAGAGTCCAAAATGCAGTACTTGGATGCAATCTCAAAAATGACAGAATGATCCCTGTTCATTTCCAAGGCAAACCATTCAATATCATGGTAATCCAAGCCTATGCCCCAACCAGTAATGTTGAAGAAGCTGAAGTTGAATGGTTCTATGAAGACCTACAAGACCTTTTAGAACTAACACCCAAAAAAGATGCCCTTTTCATTATAGGGGACTGGAATTCAAAAGTAGGAAGTCAAGAAACACCTGGAGTAACAGGGAAATTTGGCCTTGGAGTACGGAATGAAGCAGGACAAAGGCTAATAGAGTTTTGCCAAGAGAACGCACTGGTCATAGCAAACACCCTCTTCCAACAACATAAGAGAAGACGCTACACATGAACATCACCAGATGGTCAACACCAAAATCAGATTGATTATATTCTTTGCAGCCAAAGATGGAGAAGCTCTATACAGTCAGCAAAAACAAGACCAGGAGCTGACTGTGGCTCAGATCATGAACTCCTTATTGCCAAATTCAGGCTTAAACTGAAGAAAGTAGGGAAAACCACTAGACCATTCAGGTATGACCTAAATCAAATCCCTTATGACTATACAGTGGACGTGAGAAATAGATTTAAGGGACTAGATCTGATAGAGAGCCTGATGAACTATGGATGGAAGTTCATGACATTGTACAGGAGACAGGGATCAAGACCATCCCCATGGAAAGGAAATGCAAAAAGGCAAAATGGTTATCTGAGGAGGCCTTACAATAGCTGTGAAAAGAAAAGAAGCAAAAAGCAAAGGAGAAAAGGAAAGATATTCCCATTTGAATGCAGAGTTCCAAAGAATAGCAAGGAGAGATAAGAAAGCCTTCCTCAGCGATCAATGCAAAGAAATAGAGGAAAACAACAGAATGGGAAAGACTAGAGATCTCTTCAAGAAAATTAGAGATATCAAGGGAACATTTCACACAAAGATGGGTTCGATAAAGGACAGAAATGGTATGGACCTAACAGAAGCAGAAGGTATTAAGAAGAGGTGGCAAGAATACACAGAAGAACTGTACAAAAATGATCTTCATGACCCAGAAAATCACAAAGGTGTGATCACTCACCTAAGCCAGACATCCTGGAATGTGGTATCAAGAAAGCATCACAATGGACAAAGCTAGTGGATGTGATGGAATTCCAGTTGAGCTATTTCAAATCCTGAAAGATGATGCTGTGAAAGTGCTACACTCAATATGCCAGCAAATTTGGAAAACTCAGCAGTGGCCACAGGACTGGAAAAGGTCAGTTTTCATTCCAATCCCTAAGAAAGGCAATGCCAAAGAATGCTCAAACTACCGCACAATTACACTCATCTTACACGCTAGTAAAGTAATGCTCAAAATTCTCCAAGCCAGGCTTCAGCAATACATGAACCGAGAACTTCCAGATGTTCAAGCTGGTTTTAGAAAAAGCAGAGGAACCAGAGATTAAATTGCCAATATCTGCTGGGTCATCAAAAAAGCAAGAGAGTTCCAGAAAATCATCTATTTCTGCTTTATTGACTATGCCAAAGCCTTCGTCTGTGTGGATCACAACAAACTGTGGAAAATTCTGAAGGAAATGGGAATATCAGACCACCTGACCTGCCTCTTGAGAAACGTGTATGCAGGTCAGGAAGCTACAGTTAGAACTGGGCATGGAACAACAGACTGGTTCCAAATAGGAAAAGCAGTATGTCAAGACTGTATATTGTCACCCTGCTTATTTAACTTCTATGTAGAGTACATCATGAGAAATGCTGGGGTAGAAGAAGCACAAGCTGGAATCAAGATTGCTGGGAGAAATATCAATAACCTCAGATACACAGGTGACACCACCCTTATGGCAGAGAGTAAAGAGGAACTGAAAAGCCTCTTGATGAAAGTGAAAGAGGAGAGTGAAAATTTTGGCTTAAAGCTTAACATTCAGGATCTTAGATCATGGCATCTGGTTCCATCACCTCATGGAAATAGATGGGGAGACAGTAGAAACAGTGTCAGACTTCATTTTGGGGGGCTCCAAAATCACTGCGAATGGTGACTGCAGCCATGAAAATAAAAGATGCTTACTCCTTGGAAGGAAAGTTATGACCAACCTAGATAGCATATTAAAAAGCAGAGACATTACTTTGCCAACAGTGGACTGTCTGGTCAAGGCTATGGTTTTTCCAGTGGCATGTACGGATGTGAGAGTTGGACTGTGAAGAAAGCTGAGCACCGAAAAATTGATGATTTTGAACTGTGGTGTTGGAGAAGACTCTTGAGAGTCCCTTGGACTGCAAGGAGATCCAACCAGTCCATCCTGAAGGAGATCAGTCCTGGGTGTTCATTGGAAGGACTGATACTGAAGCTGAAACTCCAATACTTTGGCCACCTGATGCGAAGAGTTGACTCATTGGAAAAGACCCTGATGCTGGGAGGGATTGGGGGCAGGAGCAGAAGGTGACGACAGAAGATATGATGGCTGGATGGCATCACCGACTCGATGGGCATGAGTTTGAGTAAACTCCGGGAGTTTGTGATGGACAGGGAGGCCTGGCATGCTGAGATTCATGGGGTCCCAAAGAGTCGGACACGACTGAGCGACTGAACTGAACTGAACTAAGGGAACATTTCATGCATAGATCAGCACAATAAAGGACAGAAATGTTATGGACCTAAAAGAAGAAGAAGATATTAAGAAGAGGTGACAAGAATACACAGAAGAACTATACGTAAAAAGATCTTAATAACCCAGATAACCATGATGGTGTGATCACTCACCTAGAGTGAGACATCCTGCAATGTAAACTCAAGTTGGTCTTAGTGAAATCGGAAACCAAGTTCTTGTTTGCAGGGCAAAAGAATGAACTTCAAGCACACAGATCTCACAGTAGCAAGCAAATAGGATTTATTTTAAGAAGAAAGTACAAATCTCTCAGCATAGACACTGAGAGCGGGCAAAGAGTCCCCTAAAGGTGGGATAACAGCAACTTATATCCTCATTAGTATTGATCTGTACATTTGGTATTGATCTGGTTGGTTCCTGTCCATAACATATGTCATTTCTAGCCAATCATTTTAAAATGTTTAACTTGATACTTTTACGACTTCTTTTGATTCCCAGTTTCTAAGTCTCCTAATACATTGAGTTACCATCCTGTGACCCTACCTTATGACCTTCGCCATTCCACAAAGGACCAGATATAGGCCAAAAGTTGATTTTCTACCTTTTGTTTTTCTTTTAGATAAGAGGGCCAGGAGTTAATGGTTGTCCTGTCCAGGATCTGAGTGTTCGATCTACCAGACTGAAGATGAATTGCTCTGAAAGTCAGGAAACTGAAACAAAGGGTATAGCTTTAGGTTGTGGAGTGAGATGTTTACTGAAAAAAAGATGGAGATCAAAGAGCCCTACACTGACTGCCTGCCTAGCAATTTCTACCTCATTAGGAAGCATCACTATGAACAAAGCTTAAAGGAAGTGATGGAATTCCAGCTGAGCTATTCCAAATCCTAAAAGATGATGCTGTTAAAGTACTTCACTCAATATGCCAGCAAATTTGGAAAACCCAGAGTAGCCACAGCACTGGGAAAGGTCAGTTTTCATTACAATACCAAAGAAGGACAGTGCCAAAGAATGTTCAAACTACAGTCCCATTGTGCTAGTTTCACATGATAGCAAGGTAATACTCAAAATCCTCCAAGTTAGGCTTCAAACAGTATGTGTACTGAGAATGTCCAGATGCACAAGCTGAATTTAAAAAGACAGAGGAAGCAGAGATCAAATCCCCAACATCCTTTAGATCATAGAAAAAGCAAGAGAATTCCTGAAAAACATCTACATCTGTTTAATTGACCACCCTAAAGCCTTTGACTGTGTCAATCACAACAAACTGTGGAAAATTCTTCAAGAGATATGAATGCCAAACCACCTGACCTGCCTCCTGAGAAACCTATATGCAGTTAAGAAGCAGACATGGAATAATGGACTGGTTCCAAATTGGGAAAGGAGTACATCAAGGCTGTATATTCTCACCCTGTTTATTTAATTTATATGCAGAGTACTTCATGTGAAATGCCAGGCTGGATGAAGCACATGCTTGAGTCAAGATTGCTGGGAAAAATATAAGCAACTTCAGATATGCATATGACACCACCCTTATGGCAAAAAATCAAAGAGGAATTAGAGTCTCTTGATGAAAGTGAAAGAGGATAGTGAAAAAACTGGCTTAAAACTCAACATTCAAAAACTAAGATCATGGTATACAGTTGCATCACTTCATGGCAAATAGATGGGAAAACAAAGGAAATATTGACAGACTTTATTTTCTTAAGCTACAAAATTACTGCGGCTGGTGACTGCAGCCATGAAGCTAAGAGATGTTTGTTTCTCAGAAGAAAAGCAATGAGAAACGTAGACAATGTATTGAAAAGCAGAGATATTACTTTGTCAACAAAGGTCCATATAGTCAAACCTATGGTTTTTCCAGTAGTCATTCATGGGTGTGAGAGTTGGACCATAAAGAAGGCTGAGCACTGAAGAATGAATGCTCATGAACTGGTGTTGGAGAAGACTCTTGAGAGTCCCTTGGACACCAAGGAGATCAATCCAGTCAATCCTAAAGGAAATAAACCCTGAATATTAATCAGAAGAACTGATGCTGATGCTGAAACTCCAATACTTTGGCCACCCAATGGGAAGAGCCAACTCACTGGAAAAGACCCTGATGCTGGGAAAGACTGAGGACAGGAGGAGAAGGGGACGACAGAGGACAAAATGGTTGTATGGAATCACTGACTGAATGGACATGAGTTTGAGCAAGTTCTGGGAGATTGTTAAGTATAGGGAAGCCTGGCATGCTGCAGTCCATGGGTTTGCAAAGAGTCAGACATGACTGAGTGACGAGCAACAACTACTTCTAGCTTAAAACCATTCAGTGATTCTAAAATCAAAACCCCATAATCTCAATTCTGGTCCATAAGGTCCTGCATGACTTTAGGCCTGCTGACTTGCCCAGCCTTGACTTCCCACCTCCCTTTCTATTCCTTCAGCAATCCATGTTCTTTCCTACCTCCCAATGCCTCTACATCTGCTGTTCCTTCTACCTAGCAGAGACTGCAGGTGTTCACCAAAGATCAAGTTCTCCTTCACCAGCCGAGGTGTGCTGATGGACTACGTTTCCTAGATTCTCTTGCAATTATTATGGCCAGAGGATACAATTCTAGGCAATATTATGTGAGTAGAAGTAGCATATACTACTTCCAGGCCTGATTCATACAGGCAACCCTAACCTGCTACTCCATGGTCTTTCCTCTTTCCCACTGGCTACAATGAAGACGAACACCAGCAACTTTGGTGGCCACATGTAGAAGATGGCAGATCATCTGTCAGAATGAGACTCAGAATGGCAAGGTAGAGAAAAGTCATCTAATTTTTCTGTCTTCTGCTCAGTACAGGTATCTGAGCAAGAAATATAATTCTATCATGTTTAAGCCAGTATATATTTTTGCAGCTATTACAATGGTTAAAACTATGTAATAAAAAACCTATACCCACCTTAAATTGAAAACAGTATAAAAAACCACTAGGCCATTCAGGTATGACCTAAATGAAATCCGTTATGATTATACAGTGGAGGTGAATCTATTCAGATTCAAGGGATTAGATCCTGTAGATAGAGTGCCCAAAGAACTATGAACAGAGGATCATAACTTTGTATAGGAGGCAGTGACAAAAAACAGCCTTAAGAAAAAGAAATGCAAGAAGGCAAAGTGGTTGTCTGAGGAAGCCTCATAAATAGCTGAGGAAAGAAGAGAAGTAAAAGGCAAAGGAGAAAGGTAAAGATATATCCAACTGAATGCTCTGTTACAGAGAATAGCAAGGAGAGATAGGAAGGCATTAAGTGAATAATACAAAGAAATGGAGGAAAACAATAGGATGGGGAAGACTACAGTTCTCTTCAAGAAAATTAGAGCTACCAAGGGAACATTTCATGCAAAGATGGGCATGATAAAGGACAGAAATGGTAAGCTAACAGAAGAACAAGAGATTAAGAAGAGGTGGTAGTAAGAAAGCACAAAACTATACAAGAAAGGCCTTAATGCCCCGGATAACCATGACGGTGTAATCACTCACCTAGAGCCACATGTTTAGTGCTGCACTGAATATGACAGCAAATTTGGAAACCTCAGCAGTTGCCACAGGACTGGAAAAGGTCAGTTTTCATTCCAATCCCAAGGAGGACAATGACAAAGAATGTTCAAACTCTTGTACAATTGTGCTCATTTCACATGCTAGCAGGGTAAAGCTCAAAATCCTTCAAGTTAAGCTTCAACAGTATGTGAAGTGAAAACTTCTAGATGTACAAGCTGGATTTAGAAAAGGCAGAGGAATCAGAAATCAAATTGTCAATATTTGTTGGATCGTAGAAAAAGCATGACAATTCTAGAGAGACCTCTACTTCTGCCTCATTGACTACCCTAAAACCTTTGACTATGTGGATCACAACAAAATGTGGAAAATTCTTAAAGAGTTGGGAATACCAGACCACCTTTCTTGTCTCCTGAGAAATCTGTATGCAAGTCAAGAAGCAATAGATAGAACTGGACATGGAACAATGGATTGGTTCAAAACTGGGAAAGGTGTACAACAAGGCTGTATATTGTCACCCTGCTTATTTAACTTACATACAGAGTACATTCATGCAAAATTCTGGACTGGATGAATCACAAGCTGGCATCAAGTTTTCTGGGAAAAATATCAATAACCTCAGATATGCAGATGACACTGCTCTAATGGCAGAAAGGGCAGAACTAAAGAGACTCTTGATGAGGGTGAAATAGGATAGAGAAAAGGCTGGCTTAAAACTTAGCATTCAGAAAACTAAGATCATGGCATCCAGTCCCATAACTTCAAGGCAAATAGATGGGGAAAAATTGGAAACAGTGACAGAGTTTATTTTCTTGGGCTTCAAAATTACTGTGGCCAGTGACTGCAGCCATGAAATCAAAAGACGCTTGCTCCTTGGAAGAAATGCTGTGACAAACCTACACAGTATATTAAAAAGCAGAGAAATCACTTTGCTGACAAAAATCCATATAGTCAAAGCTATGGTTTTTCCAGTAGTCAGGTATGGACGTGAGAGTCAGACTATAAAGAAAGTTGACTGCTGAAGAATTGATGCTTTTGAACTGTGGTGTTGAAGAAGACTCTTGAGAGTCCCTTGAACTTCAAGGAGATCAAACCAGTGAATCCTAAAGGAAATCAACCCTGAATATTTGTTGGAAGGACTGATGATGCAGTTGAAATTTCCACCTGCTATGAAGAGACAACTCATTGTAAAAGATCCTGATGCTGTGAAAGATTGAATGCAGGAGGAGAAGAGGGCAACAGAGGATCAGATGGTTGGATGGCATTACCGTCTCAATGGACATGAGTTTGAGCAAGTTCTGGGAGATGGTGAAGGTCAGGGAACCCTGGTGGATTGCAGTCCATGGGATCACAAAGAGTCAGACGTCAATTAGTGACTGAACAACAACATCAACCTGAAGCATTGCTCAACCATATCACCACCACCATACATACAAATGCATGCTCAGTAACTCTGCATTGCTCACACATACTCAGTTGGTAGGAGCCCAATATGCTCCTGGAGATCAATGGAGAACTAACTCCAAAAAGAATGAAGAGACAGAGTCAAAGCAAAAACAGCACCCAGTTATGGATGTGACTGGTGATGGAAGTAAAGTTCAATGCTGTAAAGAGCAATTTTGCATAGGAACCTGGAATGTTAGGTCCATGAATCAAGGCAAATTGGAAGTGGTCAAACAGGAGATGGTAAAAGTGAACATCGACATTTTAGGAATCAGAAAACTAAAATGGACGGGAATGGGTGAATTTAACTCAGATGACCATTATATCTACTACTTTGGGCAAGAATCCCTTAGAAGAAATGCACTGGCTATCATACTCAACAATAGTCTGAAATGCAGTATTTGGATGTACTCTCAAAAACGACAGAATGATCTCTGTTCATTTCAAAGGCAAACCATTAAATATCACAGTAGTTCAAGTCTATGCCCCAACCAATAATGCTGAAGAAGCTGAAATAGAATGGTTCTATGAAGACCTGCAAGACCTTCTAGAACTAACACCAAAAAAAGATGTCTTTCATTATAGGGGACTGGAATGCAAAAGAAGAAAGTCAAGAAATACCTGGAGTAAGGAGCAAATTTGGCCTTGGAGTACAGAATGAAACAAGGCAAAGGCTCACAGAGTTTGGCCAAGAGAACACACTGGTCATAGCAAACACCCTCTTCCAACAACACAAGAGAAGACTCTACACATGGACATCACCAGATGGCCAACACCGATATCAGATTGATTATATTCTTTGCAGCCAAAGATGGAGAAGTTCTATACAGTCAGCAAAACCAAGACTTCGACCTGACTGTGGCTCAGATCATGAACTCCTTATTGCCAAATTCAGGCTGAAATTGAAGAAAGTAGGGAAAACCACTAGACCATTCAGGTATGACCTAAATCAAATCCCTTATGACTATACAGTGGAAGTGACAAATGATTCAAGGTGTTAGAGCTGATATAGTGCCTGAAGAACTCTGGACAGAGGTTCGTGACATTGTATAGGAGGCAGGGATCAAGATCATCCCCAAGAAAAAGAAATGTAAAAAGGCAAAATGGTTGTCTGAAGAGGCCTTACAAGCCACTATGAAAAGAAGAGAAGTGAAAGGCAAAGGAAAAAAGGAAAGATTTACCCATTTGAATTCAGAGTTCCAACGACTAGCAAGGAGAGATAAGAAAGCCTTCATCAGTGATCAATGCAAAGAAAGAGAGGAAAACAACAGAATGGGAAAGACCAGAGACCTCTTCATAAAAATTAGAGATACCAAGGGAAATTTTCATGCAGAGATGGGCACAATAAAGGACAGAAATGGAATGGACCTAACAGAAGTAGAAGATATTAAGAAGAGGTGGCAAGAATACACAGAACTATACAAAAAAAGATCTTCATGACCCAGATGATCACAATGGTGTGATCACTCACCTAGAGCCAGATGTCCTGGAATGCGAAGTCAAGAGGGTCTTAAGAAACATCACAACAAACAAAGCTAGTGGAGGTAATGGAATTCCAGTTGAGCTATTACAAATCCTCAAACATGATGCTGTTAAAGTGCTGCACTCAATATGCTAGAAAATTTGGAAAACTCAGCAGTGGCCACAGGACTGGAAAAGGTCAGTTTCATTCCAATCCCAAAGATAGACAATGCCAAAGAATGCTCAAACTACCGCATAATTCTATTTATCTCCCACGCTACCAAAGTAATGCTCAAAATTCTCCAAGCCAGGCTTCAACAGTACATGAACCGTGAACTTCCACATGCTCAAACTGGATTTAGAAAAGGCAGAGGAACCAGAGATCAAATTGCCAACATCCGTTGGATCATTGAAAAAGCAATAGAGTTCCATAAAAACATCTACTCCTGCTTTACTGACTACACCAAAGCCTTTGACTGTGTGGATAACAACAAAATGTGGAGAATTCTTTAAGAGATGGGAATACCAGACCACCTGACCTGCCTCTTAAGAAATCTGTATGCAGGTCAGGAAGCAATAGTTAGAACTGGACATGGAACAACAGACTGACTCCAAATAGGAAAAGAAGTACATCAAGGCTGTATATTGTCACCCTGCTTATTTAACTTATGTGCAAAGTACGTCATGACAAATGCTGGACTGGATGAAACACAAGCTGGAATCAAGATTGCTGGGAGAATTATCAATAACCTCAGATATGCAGATGACACCAGTCTTATGGCAGAAAGCAAAGAACTAAAGAGCCTCTTGATGAAAGTGAAAGAGGAGAGTGAAAAAGTTGGCTTAAAGCTCAACATTCAGAAAACTAAGATCATGACATCTGGTCCCATCACTTCATGGCAAATAGATGGGGAAACAGTGGAAACAATGACAGACTCTATTTTGGGGGGCTCCAAAATCACTGCAGATGGTGACTGCAGTCATAAGATTAAAAGACACTTGCTCTTTGGAGGAAAAGTTATGATCAACCTAGACAGCTTATTAAAAAGCAGAGACGTTAGTTTTCCTACAAAGGTCTGTCTAGTCAAAACTATGGTTTTTCTAGTAGTTATGTATGGATGTGAGAGTTGGACTATAAAGAAAGCTGAGTGCGGAAGAACTGATGCCTTTGAATTGTGGTGTTGGAGAAGACTCTTGAGCGTCCCTTGGACTGCAGGGAGATCCAACCAGTCTATCCTAAAGGAAATCAGTCCTGAATATTCATTGGAAGGACTGATGCTGAAGCTGAAACTCCAGTACTTCGGCCACGTGATGTGAAGAACTGACTCATTTGAAAAGACCCTGATGCTGGGAAAGATTGAATGCAGGAGGTGAACGGGATGACAGAGGATAAGATGGTTGGATGGCATCACCGACTCAATGGACATGAGTTTGAGTAAACTCCGGGAGTTTGTGATGGACAGGGAGGCCTGGCATGCTGCAGTCCATGGGGTTGCAAAGAGTCGGACACGACTGAGCAACTGAACTGACCGAACTGAGCTCATAGTCTAAGTATGGGCTTAACTTGCACTGAGAGGCCATCCCTGAATCTAGTCTAAAGCAAGTTGCTCTGACATTTCTTTTTATCCACACTCTAGTCCTTCCTATCACTTTACTCATCACAATGCTTAATTACATATTCATTTTTGTGTATATGTATTTAAAGTTTATGTCCACACCTGATCAATGGAATCACATTTTGTCCACCAAAACAATATACACAGTGCACGCAGTGCAGTGCTTGCACTGTGCTTGGCATACAGCAGTAACTTAATAAATTTAAAATTATAGAAGATGAATCAATGAAAGGATGCTCTCAAGGGAATATGTTTTTTATCACAAGATCAAAACTGTAGACCAAACATAATAGAGAATTAAAATACATACCATAGGGATTTTTTAAAATCTTTATTCATTCAGAATGCAATTCTGAGACAATCTACAACCAAGAGAAACCCTACCCTTTGAAGTAGTGTTAGCACACTGAATAATATAACACTATTGTGCCAATGTATACAGCAAGAAATCAATTTCCACTTCTTTCGTAAAACTTCTCACTAAACATGTACATTTTATTGCCGTCAAGAATGCGTTAACAAGATCATACTCCTATAGCTAGACAGTACAATACACAATGATGATTAATACAGGACTGTTTAAGTCTTTCAGTATGGTGTTCACAACTCAAGCTGTAGCTGTTGACCTTTCCAATGGTATTCATTATGTGACACTGTCACCAAATACATTAATTAAAAGGACTCACTATTTTTTCTTTTTTTTTGCTTTTAACTTTTATCATGTCAAAGTACCCCTTGTTTACTCTCCCCCTGTATCCATAGCACAGATGCTTTTTCAAATACATTTTCCTTATTTTTTTTTTTTTTTTAGGATTTTTAAAGTTTTTTACTTTATATTAGAGTATAGTCGATTACCAATGTTGTGATAGTTTTGGGTGTATGGCAAAGGGACTCAATCATGTATATACATGTATCCATTCTCTCCCAAATATCCCTCCCCTCCAGGCTGCCAGATAACACTAAGCAGAGTTCTCTGTACTATACAGTAGGACCTTGTTGGTTATCCATTTTAAATACAGCAGTGTGTACATGCTGATCCCAGACTCCCTATCTCTTCTTCCCCTATGGCAACCATCAGTGGACTCACTAATTTTTAAAAGCTAGAATTACTCAAAAAGTTCTGTACTATAAATAACACATGGAATATTATATCTAAGCCTAAAATGGTATAATCACTTAAATCTCCTCTACAGTCCTCTGTATCACATATATAGGAAAAAGAATGTTATAGACCATGTTCTTATATTTTAACCTAAGAGTCTATTTTAAGTAATGTTTATTAATATTTAAATGATCAAAAATAAATGTTAAATATTAACTGCACAAAATCTAAAAGAAAATGGCCACATTACATCATACTACATACATTATATAGATTAAAAGCAATTAATTAGAAGCCTTCTTAAAAATTTAAAGTTTCTGACATCATCTTCCACCATTCCATTAATTCTTCCTTCTCTTCTTCTTTCCTTTCAGAAAATGACTCCAGTTCAAAATCAACCTAAAGGAGAAAATAATAATATATTATTATCAAATTGATTATGCACTTATAAAAACTAAAATTAAAAATGAAGAGCAGGTTTAGAGTTTATTAGAATAATCTCAATCTAGCCATCTGAATTAAAGTAAATCCTAAAAAATCTCTCATGATAACCAAAAAGATACTTTTGGGGAAAAAGAATAGTTAGGGGAAAAGTCATTATGTTTGAAATGTGCTTTGATCTAATAGGGTCTCAAAGAATCGGACATGACTAAATCAATTTAGCACATGCACAGGATTATTGGAAAGCAGATTATTTATAGGCAGATTATTTAAAGACAGTCTTTTCTCCCATAAAAAGATGTAACTTCCCTCACATCACCCCACTGTCTCCTCCCTCACTGCGTCCAAACGTCTGTTCTTTACGCCTGCGTCTCCTTTGCTGCCCTGCTAGCAGGATCATCAGTCCTGTCTTTCTAGATTCCATATATGTGCATTAATATTGTCTTTCTCTTTTTAACTTACTTCACTCTGTCTAGGGCTGATTAATACTGATGTATGGCAGAAACCATCACAATATTGTAAAGTAATTATCTTCTAATTAAAAATAAAAATTAAAAAAAAAAAAACCCCATACATAGCTTTTACAGGGTTCTGTTTTCCAGAATCTTGAATCTGTGAAAGAACTGATGGAAATACACACACCTCCAAACCACCATGAAGATCAGTAACCCAGGAGCTCAACTCTCCTATAGACTGGTCATCCTCATTAGGTCTATGGAGAATTCATACATTTCCCCACAAAGGACTATTTAAAATATGCAACCTCTTTTTGACCCATGAAATAGCCCTGCTCCATTCCACATGGAGCTAAGAGCTCTTTTATTTGGCCATTCAAGCTTATGGTTATTTAACAGTGTGACTACTCAATACCTCCTTGAATTAACACATAGCAGAAAGGCCAAGGGTCAAAATAGTTGAAATCTTTTATAACCTGACTCTGAAGGCACATTTTTCCAGGATTTATTTGTTCAAATTTACCTCCTGATTTTAATACATATCCATCCTAATAAACACATACAATCAAAACCAAAGGACCATTTAAAAACCCAAGATATTTAGCTTGCAAATCCAAGCATTTATACTCCAAACTTTGGGTATATAACCAAAAATACAATAAATTCTTTTCAAGTAAGGCTTTCAATTGGAAATCCTGTAGGCCATTCCATAGTAATATATTACAAGGATAATAGTATAATCATGCTCTATGAAAATTTTGGTCTCATCACCATCACCCTTACTAGTAAAATACCAATAAATGGCATCTACTTAAATAGGTATCATTTTTTATAGTTCTTATCATAGAGACCTGACTTTGCTCATAGTATGTGCTTAATAGATGTTTAGCGCCTAAAATTATGTTGCAGGCCTAATTTATTTTTCAAAATACTTATTGAGTAAGGTATGATACTAGCTGTTAGGGATAAAAAGATAAACAGAGCATTATTTAGATGTAAATCAAGATCAGCAAATAGAAGCTTAATTTTTTAAAGTTTTATTTAATTTTTTTCGTGGATATCCTCAGAAAATGAGAAATGGTAACAGAGTTTCACACTGAGTGTTATTAAATTAAACACTGAGCCTCTGCGCAAGTCACTTAACTTTTCGAGGCCTCAGTTTTCTCATCTCTTAACACATGGACAACAGGGTAATAATAATTCTACATCATAGAGTTATTATGAAAGCTAAATATAATGATTTAAATATGCCTGACCCACGGTAAGTGCTTAATAAATTTTAGCTATTATCACAATCACTTACCCTGACAGCAGGGCTATAAGGAACTGCTACTTTCTTTGCTATTGCCAGATAGCCTGGCGCTGAGGCTGTAAGTTTATAGTTTCCAGGAACGAGCAATCTCCAGTAATCACCATCCTTTGCTGTGGGGAACAGAATATCAAGTCACAGGCACAGGTGAGAAATGCATAGTTATGCCACCTAAATTCAATTTTTATTCCCTGTCTTTAGATATTTATAGAATTTCATGAAATTCCATTGAAAAGAGTATGACACTCTCTAGAAAGCACCATTTCTTATAGCAGTTTTACAGATATTAATGATATCTAATGAATCTTCTAATATGATGAACCATCATATTCACATCAGAAATAACACAGATTAATGGATATTCTCAAGTCCCCAAGCTGCTGGCACCATGATTTGATTCTTACTGCCATCTGGCTGTGAAGATCTGAGAGTCTGGGTAGGCATCTCACAAAGTGTGACCCAATGGCATCTCTTTGGAAATCCCGAGGGATGTGTTAGAATTTAGATTTTTAAAGACTCAGAATAGCTGGTCTGGCCTGCTTTCTAAGATTGCATTTTCAACCAGTTTTCCAGAGGATTTCTAAGCAGAGTTGTGTTCCTGCACCTACATCCTCTCCTTGAGCAGCTTAGGTTCCCAGGCTCCCCAGTCATCCACTCACATGTCTCCTTCAACTGATGTACTGTTCCCCACCTGCTTATATGCCTGGCAAGCCACCAGCACTGGGAAACACCCACCCCTCTACTCTCTGCCTGCCTCTGTGGCTGCAAGGGGCTCGGGAAAACACACACCGATGATGAGCTGTCCCCTGTCTACAAACACAAGGCCCTGTCCTGCGCTGTCTTCCTCTCAAGTCCTTTCACTTTCCTGTTTCCTAGATTAGTGCACATCAATCACCTGGGAAATAGTAAGGAACAAATTCTAATTCCCTAGATCTGGGGTGAGGCCTGAGATTCTGCATTTCTAGCTAGTTCCAGGTGATGCTGAATTCAATCTTGGTAGGGGCCACACTCTGAATAGCAAGGTCCAAGTGGAATTCTCCCTTTTCCTAACACCTGTACAGCATTCTCTTCATCCTCACTCTTAGTTGATGCTTCACATTGTATTAATATTTCACTGTGAATATGGAAACCATCTGAAAAAATAAGCTCCCATCACCATCTCTTCTCCTCTCTGGACTCTACATCTTTAAGCTAGTGTCTCATTTCTCTTCACTTTACAGCAAAAGTTCTAGAAAGACTTGTCAATACTCCCCATTTCAGGCCCTTTTCTCCTCCTCCACAGTCCACTGAAATAGGCTCATCAAGCCTCCACAGTGCCTCATTCAAAGGTGCATCTTTCCTGACAGTTCACATTTCATCTCTCCTGAAACACTTTCAGGCTTCC
This sequence comes from Cervus canadensis, assembly GCF_019320065.1. NCBI lineage: Eukaryota > Metazoa > Chordata > Mammalia > Artiodactyla > Cervidae > Cervus > Cervus canadensis. The sequence continues at coordinate 60,253,519 of NC_057386.1, read as the reverse complement.
CAGACAAGGCACTAGGTTTTCTCCCCACCTTTGACTCCACTGCCGCATTGCTTGTTTCTCCTGACTACCCTATGCTGCCCTTGAAAAGCTGCAGTGTCAAGGGAGAACAAGACGGCGGAGGGGTAGGTGGACGTGGAGTACATCTCTCTCCATGGATACATCAGGAACACACCTTCAGACACAGAAGTGCATGTAGAACACCAGCTGAGAGCGGACAGGAGGACCTGACCAGCGGAAAAGAACATAAAGACCCACGCAAAACTCGGTAGGATGAAGGAAGTGGGGGGGGGGGGAACAGGAGTGTTAGTAGGACTGGATCTGCCTCTGGTGGGTGGGGGAACTGAAGCAGGGGTCAGACCCCACATCAGGTCTGAGTCAGAGGAGAAACATTTAAGGCTGAGAGTAAAACAGCTGATCTGTGGCAGCCTAAATGGAATGAGAATCAGACAGTCCTTGCCACAGCCATACATACCCCGGGCAGGAATGCTGGTCTCCTGGAAGGGGCAGCTGCTGGATGCTGGAGTTTAGGGATTGTGGAGCAATCTCAGGGTGAGGGCTGCTGTTGACTGCAGAAAGATGGATTGAGGGGATGTGAGGGAGGAGACAGTGGTGGGAAATGCTGGTAGAAGAAAGCCAGGCAACCATGGAAGCAAGGCAATACTGCTGAGTCACACATATGGGGTGGAGCCATCACCATAGCCTCTCTCTCCCCACACGCCAGCATTGGCATCTGAACAACAGAGGCTGGCCCATCAAATGCCCGACTGCACTGAACTACAGAGTAGGACCCCATCCAGGGTGCTCCTTTCAGTGACTGATGCACCAAACTACAGAGTAGGAGCCCACCCAGGTGCCCCTTTAAGTGTCCCATGTGCTGATCTACAGAGTATGACCCCAGCCAGGGGGCCCCTCTATGTGCCTGACACAGCGAACAACAGAGAAGGACCCCAGGCAAAGGAGCCTCTAAGTGCCTGAATGGGTGGAGCTGTGAAGAAAGACGGGCCACAGAGGCCTTCTGAGCACCAGCCACAAGAGGCTCAAAAAAGACTCTGGTAGGGCCATAACTCCTGCAGGGGAAGCGGTCTGTGTCCCTGCACATTTGGCGCCGCCAGGGTCCCCAAAACCCAAGCAGCTGCGCCATGTTCATGCTCAACTCTCACTGGGGCAGAGATGCCATAGTCAAAAAAAATAGCCTTGCATTTATGCACGTGGGGTCACTTTGGTCGTGTCCGACTCTTTGCTACTCTGTAGACTGTGGCCTGCCAGGCTTCTCTGTCAGAGAGAGGGTTCTCCAAACAAGAATACTGGAGTGTATTGGCTAAGACTACTTGCCATCCCTTCTAGAGCACTGTTTCCTGCTGCCCTAGCCGCCAACCCCCCTGAGTACCTGGTGCTGCCAGAACCCCTGCGACCCAAGCAGCCACACCACCTCCACACCTGGCCCTCACTGGGGCAGACCCAAGTCCTCCAGGGCAGCCTCAGGAGCAAACCCCACTGGACGACCCACATGCAGAGGTGGGAATAAAACTGCAACTGAAACCCAGGGGCAGTGAGGCTAAGAAAGAAGATTCAAAACCTTCCCACCAGATGTACAAGCTGCAGATTAAATCCACACAACCAACTAAGCAGATTTTGTGTCTATGGAATGTATAAAAGGCCATTGAGAGCGCCCACAAAAGAAAATGCACTAGCTCTGATAGCTGTGGACACTGGAGGCAAGAACACACAGGAGTAAGACCAGATTAGAATCTGAGCAGCCCCCACAGCAGGTTCAGATATCAGCACAGTGTTGGAGGGCATCCTAGGGAGGTGAGGTGGACTGTGACTCCCAGCGTGGGAAAGGACCCTTACAGCACTGACTCAAGAAAAACATTTATTATTCTTCTTTTTGCTTTTTCTTTTTTCCCCCTCTGTTATAGTTGTTGATTTTATTGGCATTAAGAAATCCAATTAAGCTTTTGAGTTTTTTCTTTTTTTCCCTCAGTCACATTTTGTATTGTTGTCATAAACTTCTGCCTTTACACTGGCTTTTACAGTTCTGTGGAGTTTTCCTCTTTTTGTTTTCTGTTTTTTTTTGTTTGTTTGTTTGTTTTTAATTTTTAATTTTTTAAACGTATTATTATTTTTTCCACACTTATTCCTTTGCTTGCTGTTCCTACTGTTCTTTTCCCCTTGCAGTTAATCTTTAACATATATAAATCTTCTTTATCTATCTCTATTTAACTTTGCATATCTATTCTTTCTTTCTTTTCTTTCTCTCCATTCCTCTCAACATATTTGTTAGTTTTATCTTCATTGCTTTATTCCCCAATTGGCAGCTTTCTTTAGTTTTGTTTTCCAGTTTGTGCTTTAATTAGTTTTGTTCTGGTAGGTATAATTTTTGGTTTCCTTTGTTTGCTGGGTCAATATATTGTACTTTATCTTTGTAGGACTGTTTTGACTTTGCTTATGGGTGTATATGTATATGTGCATATCCAGTCACATTTTCTATTGTTGTTATAAACCTTTGCCTCTACACTGCACTTTTGCAGTTCTGTGGAGTTTTCCTCCCCCCACCCCCCTTTTTCTTTCTTCTTCCTTTTTTTCCTCTTTTCTATTTTTAATAATTTTAATTTTTAATTTTTTAAACCTATTATATTTTTTCTACATTTATTCCTTTGCGTTTCCTACTGTTCTTTTCCCCTTGCAGTTAATCTTTAACGTATATAAATCTTCTTCACCTACCCCTATTTAACCTTGCATATCTATTCTTTCTTTCTTTCCTTTCCTCTTAACATATTTGTTAGTTTTGTTTTCACTGCTTCATTCCCCACTTGGCACCTTGCTTTAAGCTTTGTTTTCCAGTTTGTTCTTAAGTTAGTTTTATTCTTAACTGGTAAATATAATTTTTTATTTCCTCTGTTCGCTGGATCAATGTACTGTACTTTATTTTTGTTGGATTGTTTTCATTTTGCTCATGGGTGTATATGTATATGTGTATATTCCATTATTTTAACTATTATTTGCCTGATTTTGTAACTGCATTTGTCTGGGGTTCATCTTTGGTTTCTCATTTGGATATTTGTTTTAATCTCACTTAATGCCATAACAAATCACTTGTGGTCTTCATTCCTGACCAGAAATCAAACCCTGAGCCTTTGGAGTGGGAGCACTGACTCCAAGACTCTAGACTACCAGAGAACTAACCCTAAGGAGTATCAAATAGTGAGAACTCATACAAAGGAAACCACTGAAATAAAAGACCCAGCATCACCCAATCACCAGTAGCACCCTGTGCAGAATGCTTCATCTAAACAAGAAACAAAACAAAAACACAAACGCAATCATCAGCAGACATCAGATTACCACCTCACTCAGCCTTGCCCATCAGAGGAAAAACAAGCAACCAAAAACTCAGCACAAATCTCACCCTATATGAAGCTCACACAAATACCAGGTGAATCTTAGGAGGGCAGAAACCAAAAGGAAGAAAGAAGTCAACCTTCTTCAAGGAAAGAATTCAACTTTCCTTCAAGCCTGGGAAAAGGAAACCTTAAACACAATAACTTAAAAAAAAGAAAAGAAAAGGCAGAGAAATGCTGCACAAATGAAGGAACAAACTAGAAACACAGAAGTCCACATAAATGAAGAGGAAATAGGAAAATTACCTGGAAAAGAATTCAGAATAACGATAGTAAAGATAATCAAAACTTTGAAAATAAAATGGAGAAAATTCAAGAATCAATTAACAAAGACCTAGAAGAATTAAAGAATAAACACAGAGACAAACAACACGATTACTGAAACTAAAAACACTCTAGAAGGAACCAATAGCGGGATATCTGAATCAGAAGAATGAATCAGTGGGCTGGAAGATACAATGATGGAAATAACTTCTCAGAAGCAGAATAAAGTAAAAAGAATTAAAAGAGCTGAGGACGGTCTCAGAGACCTATGGAACCATGTCAAATTCACCAACATTCGAATTATAGGGGTCCCAGAAGAAGAGAAAAGAAAGGGTATAAGAAAATTTTTGAAGAGATTATAGTTGAAAATTACCCCCAACATGGAAAAGGAAACAGTCAACCAAGTCCAAGAGGCACAAAGAGCCCCATACAGGATAAACCCAAGGAGAAACAGGCCAAGACACATACTAATCATACTAACAAAAACTAAACACACACAAAAAATATTAATGTTGGGACCAGCCCAACAACAAACCGACCTGAGGGAGTGGTGCCACAGAACAATAAGGAAAAAGAAGACTCAGAAATAAAGTGGGGATCAGGGGACTGATGCCAATTACAGGCAAAAGCCCAGATACTAATCCTTGCATGCCTTTTATTGTTAATTTATACTTCCTTACTCGTGCACTGGAGATATCTATTCTTTACAATCTCAGATCGGGGATAAAGATATACAATGCACAGTCCTCAATGTCAAACCTCCAGGCCTTTCATGACTTTCTTTAGCCCTTTGACTAGTGATACCCTTTCTCAGCAACTCCCTCAAGGCTCTGGCTATGGGAACAGTCACTAATGGTTTTCCATCAGTCACATCAGTACTTCAACATCTTGTTTTCAAGATGTCTTTCCACGATGTACCTTTTACTGCTCCCAGCCCTTCACCTGGGGGAGATGAGAAAGTTATTCTTATTTTGCAAAGAGGCCCTGTTAATTATAATACAGGTTTGTGCATAGCAAAGTGAAGTGAAGTGAAGTTGCTCAGTCGTGTCTGACTCTTTGTGACCCCATGGACTGTAGCCTACAAGACTCCTCTGTCCATGGAATTTTCCAGGCAAGAGTACTGGAGTGGGTTGCCATTTCCTTCTCCAGGGGATCTTCCTGGCCCAGTGATCAAACCCAGGTCTCCCACATTGCAGGCAGACACTTTACGATCTGAGCCACCAGGGAAGCATATTCCCTACAATTAAAAGCAGCAAGGGAGAAGCAACAGTAACATACAAGGGAAACCCCATGCCCTTACCAGCTGATCTTTCAGCAGAAATTCTAAAGGCCAGAAGGGAATGGCAGGATATATTTAAAATATTGAAAGGGAAAAATCTACAACCAAGATTACTGTCCCAGCAAGGATCTCATTCAAAATTGTTGGAGAAATAAAAAGATTTTCAGACAAGCAAAAGTTAAGAGAATTCAGTACCACCATCCAGCTTTATGACAAATGTTAAATGGACTTACATAGTCAAAAAAAAAAAAAAAACAACAGAAGAAAAGAGATCTACAAAATCAACCCCAAATAATTAGAAAATGGCATGGGAACATATATATCAATAATTACTTTAAATGTAAATGGATTAAATGCTCCAACCATTCAGAGTGGCTGAATGGATACCAAATAAATAAATAAATAAATCCATATATATGCTGTCTACAAGAAATCCACTTCAGACCTCAAGACACATACAGACTGAAAGTGAGAGGACAGAAAAATATATTCCATGCAAATGGGAAGCAAAAGAAAGCTGGAGTAGAAATCCTCATATCACACAAAATAGACCTTAAAATAAAGATTACAAGAGATAAGGAAGGACACTACATAATGATCAAGGGATCAATTCAAGAGGAAGATATAACTATTGTAAATATCTATGCACCCAACATAGGAGCACCTCAATATATTAGACAAACACTAACAGACATAAAAGGAGAAATTGACAGTAACACAACAATAGTAGGAGACTTTAACACCCCACTGACACCAATGGACATATCATCAAAACAGAAAATTAATAAGGAAACACAAGTCTTAAATGATACATTAGATGGGACGGATCTTATTGATGTCTTCAGGATATTCCATTCAAATGCAGAAGAATATACCTTCTAAAGTGCACCTGGAACCTTCTCCAGGATAGACCACATCATGGGTCACAAATCAAACTTCAGTTAATTTAAGAAAATTGAAATCGTATCAAGCATCTTCTCTGACCACGACATGCTATGAGACTAGATATCAATTACAAAAAGAAAGAAAGAAAGAAAGAAAAACTGTAATAAATGCAAACACATGGAGATTAAACAACACATTTCTAAACAACCAACAGGTCACTGAAGAAATCGAAGGGGAAATCAAAAAAATTTCTAGAAACAAATGACAGTGAAAACACAACAACTCAAAACCTATGGGATGCAGCAAAAGCAGTTCTAAGAGGGAAGTTTATAGAAATACAATCCTACCTCAAGAAACAAGGAAAACATCAAATAGACAACCTAACTTTACACCTAAAGCAACTGGAAAAAGAAGAACAACAACAAAAAAAAATTAGTAGAAGGAAAGAAATCATAAAGATCTGAGCAGAAATAAATGAAAAAGAAATAAAAAAAAATAGTAAAGATTAATAAAACTAAAAGTTGGTTCTTTGAGAAGATAAACAAAATTTACAAACCCTTAGCCAGACTCATAAAGAAAAAAATGAAGAATCAAATAAACAAAATTAGAAATGAAAAAGGAGAGGTTACAATAGACAATGCAGATATACAAAGGATTATAAGAGACTATTATGAAAAATTATATGGCAATAAAATAGATAACCTAAAATTATGAACAACCCAATTACAAGCACTGAAACTGAAACTGTGATCAAACATCCCCCCTAAAAAACCAAAAGCCCAGGACCAGATGGCTTCACAGGAGAATTCTATCACACATTTAGAGAACTAATGCCGATCCTTCTAAAATGCTTTTAAAAAATTTCAGAGGAAGGAACACTTCCAAATTCATTTTATAAGGCCACCATCACCCTGATACCAAAACCAGACAAGGACAATACAAAAAAGAAGAAAACTACAGGCCAATATCACTGATGAACATAGACGCAAAAATCCTCAACAAAATTTTAGCAAGCAGAATTCAGCAATACATCAAAACACTCATATATCATGATCAAGTTGAGTTTGTTCCAGGGATGCAAGGATTCTTCAATATATGGACATCCATCAATGTGATACACCACATTAACAAATTGAAAGATAAAAACCATATGATAATCTCAATAGATGCAGAAAAAAACCTTTGACAAAATTCAGCACCCATTTATGATTAAAACTCTTCAAACAATGGGCATAGAAGGAACCTACCTCAACATAGTAAAGGCCATAAACATTATTCTCAATGGTGAAAAACCAAAAACATTGCCTCTAAGATCAGAAACAAGACAAGGGTGCCCACTTTCACCACTATTATTAAACATAGTTCTGGAAGTTTTAGCTACAGCAATCAGAGAAGAAAAAGAAAGAAAAGGAATGCAGATTGGAAAAGAAGAAGTAAAGTTCTCACTGTTTGCAGATGACATGATACTGTACATAGAAAACCCTGAAGATAGTATCAGAAAATTACTAGAGCTAATCAGTGAATTTAGCAAAGTTGCAGGATACAAAATCCATACACAGAAATTACTTACATTTCTATATACCAACAATGAAAAATCAGAAAGAGAAATTAAGAATCAATCCCATTCACCATTGCAACAAAAAGAATTAAATATCTAGGAAGCAACTTACCTAAGGAGACAAAAGAATTGTACACAGAAAATTATAAGGCACTAATGAAAGAAATCAAAGAAGACATAAACAGAGGGAGAAATATACCATGTTCCTGGGTAGGAAGAATCAATATTGTGAAAATGACTATACTACCAAATGCAATCTACAGATTTAATGCAATCCCTATCAAATTACCAATGGTATTTTTCATAGAACTGGAACAAAAAATTTCACAATTCATAGGAAACACAAAAGACCCTGATTAGCCAAAGCAGTATTGAGAAACAATGGAGCTGGAGGAATCAATCTTCCTGACTTCAGGTTATACTACAAAGCTACAGTCATCAAGACAGTATGGTACTGGCACAAAAACAGAAATACAGACCAATGGAACAAAATAGAGAGCCCAGAAAAAAAAAACACAAAAAACCATGCACCTATGGGTACCTTATTTTTGACAAAAGAGGCAAAATACAATGGGGCAAAGAGAGCCTCTTCAATCAATGGTGCTGGGAAAACTCAACGGCTACACGTAAAAGAAGGAAATTAGAACACTTCCTAACACCACACACAAAGATAAACTCAAAATGGATTAAAGACCTAAATGTAAGACCAGAAACTATAAAACTCTTAGAGGAAAACATAGGTAGGATACTTGATGACATATATCAAAGCAAGATCCTCTATGACCCACCTCCTAAAGTAATGGAAATAAAAACAAAAGTAAACAAGTGGGACCTGATTAAACTTAAAAGCTTTTGCACAGCAAAGAAAACTATAAGCAAGGTGAAAAGACAACCCTCAGAATGGGAGAAAACAATAGCAAATGAAAAAAACTGACAAAGGGTTAATTTCCAAAATATACAAGTAGCTCATACAACTCATTGCCAGAAAAGCAAACAGCCCAATCAAAAAGCGGGAAAAAGACCTAAACAGACATGTCTCCAAAGAAGACATACAGATGGATAACAAACACATGAAAAGATGCTCAATATTGCTCATTATTAGAGAAGTGCAGATCAAAACTACAATGAGATATCACCTCACCCTAGTCAAAATGGCCCTTATCAAAAAGCCTACAAACAATAAATGCTGGAGAGGGTGTGGAGAAAAAGGAATGCTCTTGCACTTCTGCTGGAAATGTAAATTGATACAGCCATTATGGAAGATGGTATGGAGAGTCCTTAAAAAAAAAAAAAAAAAACTAGGAATAAAACCACCATATGACCCAGCAATCCCACTTCTAGGCATATACCCTGAGGAAACCAAAATTGAAAGAGAAACATGTAGCCCGTTGTTCACTACAGCACTATTTACAAAAGCTAGAACAAGGAAGCAACCTAGATGCCCATCGACAGATGAATGGATAAAGAAGTTCTGGTACATATACACAATGGAATATTACTCAGTCATAAAAAGGAATGCATTTGAGTCAGTTCTAATGAGGTGGATGAACCTAGAACATATACAGAGTGAAGTGAGTCAGAAAGAGAAAGATAAATACTGTATTCTAACGCATATATATGGAATCTAGAAAAATGGTACTGAACAATTTATTTACAGGGCAATAATAGAGAAACAGACATAGAGAACAGACTTACAGACATGGGGAGAGGGGAGGAGAGGGTGAGATGTGTGGAGAGAGTAACATGGAAACTTACATTACCATATGTAACATAGATAGCCAACGGGACTTTGCTGTGTGGCTCAGGAAACTCAAACAGGGGCTCTGTATCAACCTAGAGGGATGGGATGGGGGGAGATGGGAGGGAGGTTCAAAAGGGAGGGGACATATATATAGCTATGGCTGATTCATGTTGAGGTTTGACAGAAAACAGCAAAATTCTGTAAAGCAATTATCCTTCAATAAAAAATAAATTAATTTTTAAAAAAGCTGCAGTCCCAGAACCTGCTCTTCAGATTTCATTCCTTTCTACCTATTTATACTGCCAATGTGAGATTTTCCTAAAATTTTCACATCTGGAATGCAGAGAAAATAATGTTTACATGTTACTAAGGTTAACAAAAGCAGTTGATTGTGGCCATAAGGCGTACGGCCTAGGTCCTTCAAGAAGTCCGTCCCCGGGGGTGAAGGGAGCAATAATTTGGCACAGATTCTGGTATATTGGTTCAGAAGGTGGGCTGGCACTTCATCAGGTGTTGATAAGCACTGTCGTTTGAATAAATAAATGGAATTTTAGAAAAAAAATCAAGATTAAAAAATACAAATTATAAATGTGGAGGTTAAATAAGAGTTAATGGTATAGGATGTTTGGGAACTAATTTAAAGGTTAACTAATGCAAAGGTCTTGAAACTTGTAGAGTTAATAGCTAAAAAGATATTGTTGTTTTTGATAAGATACCAACAAATGAGAATTACACTAAAATGAGTTGGAAAGATGTTTATTAACTGGAATAGACAAGTTTGCCAGAAAAACACACCATTTCCCCCAAACTAGGAAAATGGAAAGAGGGCTTTAAACCTAGAAATAACAAACATCAACTTCAACCCTGTAAGGTCCTTTTCAACCTTGGATACCTCTGGCTTTATGACACAGATCAAATGAAGAAATGGATGGGAAATCCTAGACAATAAAACACAGGCAGTTACCCTTCTTCCTACTCTTCTGCTCCCTCCTGAGGTCCACCAATTAACAGCACTTTAAAACCTCTTCTTAGGAGAGATCATTAAGATACAGCATTTTAATTCCAACTGGTTCATCTTCCTTTGCCTTGACAACTGCAGAGCCTCACAGATGGCCCAACCTCACAGCTCTGGGGTGAGACAGCTGAGGAAACTATGCCACCTGCTGCACCCCAATTTCTAAATAGAGCAGCCATCCTAAGTAACTGCCTGACCTGTTCCCCAGATAAAAATTTAACCAGATCAAAGCTGGAGAGAGACAGTGTAAAGAGACATGAGGCATTTAATTGCTTTGCAAAGAACAGTATAAGAATATAACGATGCTAAGAAGTAGCCACGGTTTCCTATGCAATACTAGAGCCTCTGATCACAGCAAAGAATACCCACCAGATGTGACATCATGGTCTATTCCTTCCACAGAGATGGTGGCATTGGCAATTGGGTTACCCTGAAGATCTCGGACAAATCCTTTAGCTCCTCGGTGTATCTGTGATGGTCAAGAATAACCAAAAATATTTGTATTAGAAACAACCTAAAAACATGCTTAATATCAAACATCTCCTTATTTTCTAGCAAAATACTGCAGATTCCTATTTTTTAGGAATCAAAACAAGCCCAAAAAGTCACTAAATTTTGTGTACATTCTTTACTCTGCTTTTTCTCAAGTAGACAAATGAGAAGTAACCCCTGGAAAATTGATTTCTTATTCTGAGTCAAATAAGACTTTGAAATACCTTCCAAATCACCAAAACAAACAAACAAACAAAAACCTGTCAATATGTAAAACACCTCTGGTCTGAACGTATGTCATTTCTTTCTACTTTGCTGCTGCTGCTGCTGCTAAGTTACTTCATTCGTGTCCAACTCTGTGTGACCCCATAGATGGCAGCCCACCAGGCCCCCCCGTCCCTGGGATTCTCCAGGCAAGAACACTGGAGTGGGTTGCCATGTCCTTCTCCAATGCATGAAAATGAAAAGTGGAAATGAAGTCGCTCAGTTGTGTCCGACTCTTAGCGACCCATGGACTGCAGCCCACCAGGCTCCTCCATCCGTGGGATTTTCCAGGCAAGAGTACTGGAGTGGGGTGCCATTGCCTTCTCCGGCTTTCTATTTTAAATTTGGTTAACTATGTATACTTTATATGCCAGCTGTCAGTTAACAAGATATCACATTATAGCCCTTCAATACTTGTTCCTTTTAGATAAAAGGATATACATACTGTGAATATTTTTGCATTAAACCCACTAATAATGTTATTTTGGTTGAAAATCAGTGCATGAAAAGTCAGTGAACTTACTAACTGAAAACTGGGTTTATTAATAAAATAGAAAATTTTATATTGAGAAAAAGCTATTGAATTAAGTTGCTGTCAGCAAGTAACTACTACAATGAAAACTACAAAAACAACTTTATTTCTAAATGATAATTCAACTATGTCAACATGTATTTGAAGTAAAGGAGGGTCTGAGAAAGTACTGCTTCTGAAATGTCAAATGATAATCTATCAATCTTGATAATTTAGCAAAACACCATCCACCCAGCTCCAGTTGCTCCCCACTCATATGACCCCAGAAAATGAATTTTATTTTGCTACTGATGATATTCACATATTTTCCTACAGAAAGTAGGATAAATCTCATGTGTCCCTTTGTCACTAGAGAGTAAATATGACAGTGGTACAATGTTTTATCAAAGAGATACCCTTTGTATAATAGTAAAAATTTTTTTGAATTTGTTATTTAAAAAAAAAAAGCAAAACTCTTTAAAAGTAACACATAATTCTTATCTCTAAAGGCAATTTACTCATGGCAAAAAAGTGATACAGGGACTTTCCGGGTGGTTCAGTGGCTAAGACTGTGCGCTCTCAATGCAGGGGAGCTGGGTTTGATCCTTGGTCAGAGAACTAGATCCCACATGCCACAACTAAAAAATCCTGCATGCTGAAGATTGAAGATCCTATGTGCTGAAACTAAGATCCAATGCAGCCAAATAAATAAACATTTTTGTAAAAAGTGATATGTTTGCAGTAATAATAATAATTTTAATGGCAACCAGGAAAGTAAGAAGAGAGTAAACATGTTTTTAGAACAAAAGGCATTTTTAACCTTTTCCCAAAGACTCACCTGTGGACTAGCCACCAAAATTGAATAAGACTGAAATTTAGCTACTGGAAACAAGAGAAGTTAGCTTTCTGAATGAAATTCACATGGTAAAAGTATTAGAAAAATTGTGGAGATCAATTTATTCATCTCCGGGCACTATAATCCTGATATGTAAGTTTGAAATTTCCTCACCATTGAAAAAATAAACCAATCACTTCAAAAACATATAATTCACCTACATTGGGTATAAATATATCCATTGATATTCATAACTGTACTTTTTTCTGCCTCTGCAATCCAAGACTTAAATTACAGTATGTGATTAACAAATAGTTATGTTAGGTAGGAAATTAGGCATGAGCAACAAGCAGTGGCCTAGCCAAAAAGGATGCAAGCTGATCTCTAGACTCCATCCTAGACACACCCAGGAGAGCTCACAGACGTGCTACAAAAATAACCACAGAGACTTTTCCAACTCCTGCACATGCACCCTAGGCACGCAGTGAATACAAACTAACCACAGGGGCTTCTCCAAGTAACCTTAGGCAGCTAGGGGCCCATTAAGGGCTCATAAATACTCATAATATGTATGGCTTTATGGATTCTTACATAGTCATAAATACGTATGTGTTCATATACACATATATCTGATTGTACAAACTGAATTACGTGAAAGACATGCACAACAGAGACTGTTGCTGTGTATCTTGCAACTGCCAACTGGCCTTGAGTGTGTGCCCTTTCCTGATAGGTGGTGAGTAGAGGCCCTATTTTGCACAGCACAGAACCAAGAGGAAGAGGCAGGAAGTATAAAAGGAGAAGCCAAGAGGGATTGTTATGACTCCTTTGGGGTTGGCCTACTTCCACGTTTCTTTAATAAAAGTTCTGCCTGCTTGAGCTATAACTGAGCTGTAACTTGTCTGTTGCTTCAAGCCCTTTAGTCTATCATTCTAAATCTTTGTTACTATGAGACAAGAACCAAGGGTGAGAGATAAACCAACTTGACGGTTAAATAAATAAATGTCTCATATGCCAATTACGGAGCATTATTTTTCTGTTTCAAATTTTCCACTATAGGAATAAATCTCAATGGAAATGTTATGGGATAACAGGACTCCACAGGAATGCAGACTGGAAAACACAGTCACTTTATGGTGTTTGCAAAAGAAATCCCAGAAGTTTATTAATAAATTTCACTCATATCTGGGGAAGTTATTTTACTACACCTGTTCTTCCTATAATTCTCCCTGCCCAGATTCCAGACATTTAAATCAAGCAAGGCCAAAAAAAAAAAAAAAAAATTAAAAAATCAAATTCTTCATTGTTGCTAGAATTGCTTAATGCCAATAACCCTTAAATCTTCAAATACTTAAGTGGCCCCCAGAGGGATTGCTGAAATTGAGACTCTGGGGTCCTCCCTTCAAGGAGTGTGATTCAGTGTTGAGAATGAAAACTCATTTTTAACAATAATCTAGATGAGTCAGAGGCAAGTGATCGTGAACGATTCTTTGAAAAATTCTTTGGAAATTTTGAGAACTAGACAGTTCCATGGCTATTCTATAGGAGCTGTTCTTAGAAACTATTTACGCTGATTAACTTTACAACTCCAGGTCCTAAAAACATCCTCTTAAGGCTCTGCAAGAGATTTCTTCTCAACCAATTATTGAATTAGATCTCCTAATCACCAATCGAATTTTGCCAAGAAATGCACTGGTCATAGCAAACACCCTCTTCCAAAAAAAGACTCTACACATGGACATCACCAGATGGCCAACACCAAAATCAGATTGATTATATTCTTTGCAGCAAAAGAAGGAGAAGATCTATACAGTCAGCAAAAATAAGACCAGGAGCTGACTGTGGCTCAGATCATGAACTCCTTATGCCATATTCAGACTTAAATAGGAGAAAGTAGGGAAACCACTAGATCATTCAGTTATGACCTAAATCAAATCCCTCACAATAATACAGTAGAAGTGAGAAATAGATTTGAGGGACTAGATGTGATAGACAGAGTGCCTGATGAACTATGAATGGAGATTCATGACATTGTACAGGAGACAAGGATCAAGACCATCCCCAAGAAAAAGAAATGCAAAAAAGCAAAATGGCTGTCTGAGGAGGCCTCAAAAATAGCTGTGAAACAAGGAGAAGTGAAAAGCAAAGGAGAAAAGGAAAGATATTTCCATTTGAATGCAGAGTTCCAAAGAATAGCAAGGAGAGATAAGAAAGCCTTCCTCAGTGATCAGGGCAAAGAAATAGAGGAAAACAATAGAATGGGAAAGACTAGAGATTTCTTCAAGAAAATTAGAGATACCAAGGGAATATTTCAGGCAAAGATGGGCTCAATAAAGGACAGAAATGGTATGGACCTAAAAAAAAAAAAAAAAAAAAAGATATTAAGAAGAGGTGGCAAGAATACACAGTCAGTTCAGTCAGTTCAGTCACTCAGTCGTGTCTGACTCTTCGCGACCTGATGAATCGCAGCACGCCAGGCCTCCCTGTCCATCACAAACTCCCGGAGTTTACTCAAACTTATGCCCATCGAGTCGGTGATGCCATCCAGCCATCTCATACTCTGTCATCCCCTTCTCCTCCTGCCCCCAATCCCTCCCAGAATCAGGGTCTTTTCCAACGAGTCAACTCTTTACATGAGGTGGCCAAAGTATTGGAGTTTCAGCTTCAGCATCAGTGCTTCCAATGAACACCCAGGACTTATCTCCTTCAGGATGGACTGGTTGGATCTCCTTGCAGTCCAAGGGACTCTCAACAGTCTTCTCCAACACCACAGTTCAAAAGCATCAATTTTTTGGTGCTCACCTTTCTTCACAGTCCAACTCTGACATCCACACATGACCACTGAAAAAACCATAGCCTTGACCAGATGGACCTTTGTTGGCAAAGTGATGTCTCTGCTTTTTAATATGCTATCTAAGCTGGTCATCATTTCCTTCCATGGAGTAAGCGTCTTTTAATTTCATGCCTGCAGTCACCATCTGCAGTGATTTGGAGCCCCCAAAAAATAAAGTCTGACACTGTTTCCACTGTCTCCCCATCTATTTCCCATGAGGTGATGGGACCAGATGCCACGATTTTGTTTTCTGAATGTTAAGCTTTCAGCCAACGTTTTCACTCTTCTCTTTCACTTTTATCAAGTGGCTTTTTAGTTTCTCTTCACTTTCTGCCCTAAGGGTGGTGTCATCTGCATATCTGAGGTTATTGATATTTCTCCCAGCAATCTTGATTCCAGCTTATGTTTCTTCCAGCCGAGCATTTCTCATTATATACTCTGCATATAAGTTAAATAAGCAGGGTGACAATATACAGCCTTGACATACTCCTTTTCCTATTTGGAACCAGTCTGTTGTTCCATGCCCAGTTCTAACTGTTGCTTCCTGACCTGCATACACGTTTCTCAACAGGCAGGTCAAGTGGTCTGGTATTCCCATCTCCTTCAGAATTTTCCACAGTTTATTGTGATCCACACAGTCGAAGGCTTTGGCATAGTCAATAAAGCAGAAATAGACATTTTTCTGAAACTCTCTTGCTTTTTCAATGACCCAGTGGATATTGGCTATTTGATCTCTGGTTCCTCTGCCTTTTCGAAAACCAGCTTGAACATCTGGAAGTTCTCGGTTCATGTATTGCTGAAGCCTAGCTTGGAGAATTTTTAGCATTACCTTACTAACGTGTGAGATGAGTGCAAGATAACACAGAACTGTACAAAAAAGATCTTCATGACCAGATAATCACAATGGTGTGATCACTCACCTAGAGCCAGATATCCTGGAATGCGAAGTCAAGTTGGCCTTAGGAAGCATCACTACGAACAAAGCTAGTGGAGGTGATGGAATTCCAGTTGAGCTATTTCAAAGCCTAAAAGATAATGCTGTTAAAGTGCTACACTCAATATGCTAGCATTTTTGGAAAACTCAGCAGTGGCCACAGGACTGGAAAAGGCCAGTTTTCAGTCCAATCCCAAAGAATGCTCAAACTACCACACAATTGCACTCATCTCACATGCTAGTAAAGTAATCCTCAAAATTCTATAATTTTAGAATATATTTTTTAAAAAAATATATAAAAGATAAAAAGAGAGACAAAAGAATTAGGGATGGAGATCCGTCCAGGGAAGTGAGTCTTAAAAGAGGAAGTTTCCAAACACCAGGAAACCCTCTCACTGGCGTGCCTGGGGGAAGTTTTCGAATCTCGGAGGGCAACCTAACCAGGAGGAAAAATAAATAAAACACACAGATTACAAGCCTAAAAGCAACTCCCAGCAGAAAAGTACCCCAGACGCCCACATCCGCCACCAGCAAGGGGTGGCTGAACGGAGAGGAGCGGGAGGCATTGCTTAGGGTAAGGACCAGGCCTGAATGCCCTGAGGGCAATCTGAGGGACCTAACGTGAGATAGCAACTTAAACTGTGGGATAGCAAGAGAGAGAGAGAGAGAGAGAGAGAATTAACCTGTGAAAAGCCCCAACCTAAGGCACAGCCGGCCGTTCGCAGAACAAAGGACAGAGAAGAGCTAGCCAGCTGCGGACCAGCCCATCCCCCACTGGAGGCAGGAGGCAGCCGGGAGGCGGCTGCCAGGCCAGAAAGGGGCAAACTCGGCCCCAGAGACGGCATCCCCTACCAAACTGCAAACAGGCTTCCAGTTTCTAACCAAAGACTTCCTGAGATTCTGGATGGTTGACATCCGCCGGGAGGGTTGCAGCCAGAGATCAGCTCCCCAGAAGAGACACAAGGCGCACCGCATGGGCACGCCTGGAAATCGAGTCTGGGACGGGGAGGGGAGAAGTCCTGCTCGTCAAGCTCCTGGTTGCCTGAGCTGCTAGGACCCTGAACAGCACAAAACGCAGGCCCAACCGAGTCTGCGCCTTTGTGGAGTACCCGAGAACCTGAACCTGAGCGGCTTGGGCCTGGGAAGTGCACATAACTCAGGGCCCGCTCCCTGTAGAGCAGCCTGGAGCCTGAGCAGTGTAGACGGGGAAAGCACATGCGTGAGCGGGGACAAACCCAGTGTGGCCGGAACACTGTGAGTGCTCCCCACACACACCAGTGACATTTGTCTGCAGCGCCCCTCCCTCCCTGCCGCACGACTGAACAAGCGAACCTAAACAAGAGACCACCTCCGCCCACTTGTGTCCCGGTGGAAATTAGACACTGAAGAGACCTGCAAACAGAAGCCAAATAGACAAAGGGAACCGCTTCAGAAGTGACCGGTGCAACAGATTAAAATCCCATAGTTAACACTGACTACACTGGAAGGGGCCTATAGATATTGAGAAGTGTAAGCTGGAACAAGGAGTTATCTGAAACTGAACCAAACCCACACTGCCCGCAACAGCTCCAGAGAAATTCCTAGATATATTTTTACTACTATTATTTTTTTTAATTAAAAATTTTTTTCCTTTTTTTTTTAAGTCCTCTATTACTCCTTAATTTTCATTTTTATAACCCACAAAACCTTGCAAAAAAAAAAAGACCCTATTTTTAAAGCAAACTTCATATATATTTCTTTCATTTTTTTGTGATTTTGGTTTTTTTAATATTGTATTTTTAAGAGTTTAACCTCTACTCCAGATTTTTAATTTTTGTTTTTCAGTATTTGATATCAATTTTGGACATTTAAGAATCCAATCTTCAGTACCCATTTTTACTCAGGAATGTGATTACTGGTTTGATCACTCTCTCCCCCTTTTGACTCTCCTTTTTCTCCCCCAGATCACCCCTATTTCCTCCCTTCCCCTTCTCTTCTCAATCCAATTCTGTGAATCTCTGTGGGTGTTCTGGGCTGTGGAGAACATTAGGGAACAGAGTACTGCCTAAATCTCTCTCTCTACTCTTGAGTCCCCCTTTTTCTCCTCCTGCTCACCTCTATCTCCTTCCTCCCTCTGCTCTTCTTCATGTAATTCTGTGAACCTCTCTGGGTGTCCCTCACTGTGGAGAATCCTTTCCCCATTAACCTAGAAGTTTTATTATCAGTGCTGTATGGAGGGAGAAGTCTTGAGGCTACTGAAAGAATAAGACTGAAACCCAGAGGCAAGAGGCTTAAGCCCAAAACCTGAGAACACCAGAGAACTCCTGACTACAGGGAACATTAATTAATAAGAGATCATCCAAAAGCCTCCATACCTACACTGAAACCAACCACCACCCAAGAGCCAATAAGTTCCAGAGCAAGACATACCACGCAAATTCTCCAGCAACGCAGGAACATAGCCCTGAGTGTCAATATACAGGCTGCCCAAAGTCACACCAAACCCATAGACCCATCTCAAAACTCACTACTGGACACTCCATTGCACTCCAGAGAGAAGAAATCCAGCTCCACCCACCAGAACACTGACACAAGCTTCCCTAACCAGGAAGCTTGTTAAGCCAATCGTCCAACCCCACCCACTGGGCGAAACCTCCACAATAAAAAGGAACCACAGACTACCAGAATACAGAAAGGCCACCGCAAACACAGCAATCTAAATAAGATGAAAAGGCAGAGAAATATCCAGCAGGTAAAGGAACATGAGAAATGCCCACCAAGCCAAACAAAAGAAAAGGAGATAGGGAATCTACCTGGAAAATAATTTAGAATAATGATAATAAAAATGATCCAAAATCTTGAAAACAAAGTAGAGTTACAGATAAATATTCTGGAGAAAAGGATTGAGAAGATGCAAGAAATGTTTAACAAGGACCTAGAAGAAATAAAAAAGAGTCAATTAAAAATGAATAATGCAATAAATGAGATTAAAAACACTCTGGAGGGAACCAAAAGTAGAATAACGGAGGCAGAAGATAGGATAAGTGAGGTAGAAGATAAAATGGTGGAAATACATGAAGCAGAGAGGAAAAAAGAAAAAAAGAATCAAAAGAAATGAGGAAAACCTCAGGGACCTCTGGGAAATGTGAAACGCCCCAACATTCAAATCATAGGAGTCCCAGAAGAAGAAGACAAAAAGAAAGGCCATGAGAAGATACTCGAGGAGATAATAGCTGAAAACTTCCCCCAAATGGGGAAGGAAATAGTCACCCAAGTCCAAGAAACCCAGAGAGTCCCAAACAGGATAAACCCAAGGCGAAACACCCCAAGACACATATTAATCAAATTAACAAAGATCAAATACAAAGAACACATATTAAAAGCAGCAAGGGAGAAACAACATATAACACACAAGGGGATTCCCATAAGGATAACAGCTGATATATCAATAGAAACTCTTTAGGCCAGAAGGGAATGGCAGGACATACTTAAAGTAATGAAAGAGAATAACCTACAACCCAGATTACTGTACCCAGCAAGGATCTCATTCAGATATGAAGGAGAATTCAAAAGCTTTACAGACAAGCAAAAGCTGAGAGAATTCAGCACCACCAAACCAGCTCTTCAACAAATGCTAAAGGATCTTCTCTAGACAGGAAACACAGAAAGGTTGTATAAACGTGAACCCAAAACAACAAAGTAAATGGCAACAGGACCATTCTTATCAATAATTACATTAAATGTAAATGGGTTGAATGTCCCAACCAAAAGACAAAGACTGGTTAACTGGATACAAAAGCAAGACCCCTATATATGCTGTCTACAGGTGACCCACCTCAAAACAAGGGACACAGACAGACTGAGAGTGAAGGGATGGAAAAAAATGTTTCATGCAAATAGAGACCAAAAGAAAGCAGGAGTCGCAATACTCATATCAGATAAAATAGACTTTAAAATGAAGGCTGTGAAAAGAGACAAAGAAGGACACTACATAATGATCAAAGGAACAATCCAAGAAGAAGATATAACAATTATAAATATATATGCACCCAACATAGGAGAACCGCAATATGTAAGGCAAATGCTAACAAGTGTGAAAGGGGAAATTAACAATAACACAATAATAGTGGGAGACTTTAATACCCCACTCACACATATGCATGGATCAATTAAACAGAAAATAACAAGGAAACACAAACTTTAAATGACACAATGGACCAGCTAGACCTAATTGATATCTATAGGACATTTCACCCCAAAACAATCAATTTCACCTTTTTCTCAAGTGCACACCGAACCTTCTCCAGACTAAATACATCCTGGGCCATAAATCTAGCCTTGGTAAATTGAAAAAAACTGAAATCATTCCAGTCATATTTTCTGACCAAACACAGTAAGATTAGATCTCAATTACAGAAAAAAAAAAAAAAAAAAAGTTAAATATTCCAACATATGGAGACTAAATAACATGCTTCTGAATAAGAAACAAATCACAGAAGAAATCTAAAAAGAAATCAAAATATGCATAGAAAAGAATGAAAATGAAAAGAAAACAACCCAAAACCTATGGGACACTGTAAAAGCAGTGCTAAGGGGAAGGTTCATAGCAATACAGGCTTACCTCAAGAAACAAGAAAAAAGTCAAATAAATAACCTAACTCTACAACTAAAGAAACTAGAGAAGGAAGAAATGAAGAACTCTAGGGTTAGTAGAAGGAAAGAAATCTTAAAAATTAGGGCAGGAATAAATGCAAAAGAAACAGAAGAGACCATAGCAAAAATCAACAAAGCCAAAAGCTGGGTTTTTTGAAAACATAAATAAAATCGACAAACCGTTAGCCAGACTCATCAAGAAACAAAGGGAGAAGAACCAAATCAACAAAATTAGATGAAAATGGAGAGATCACAACAGACAACTCTGAAATACAAAGGATCATAAGAGACTACTACCAGCAGCTCTATGCAAATAAAATGGACAACTTGGAAGAAATGGACAAATTCTTAGAAAAGTACAACTTTCCAAAACTGAACCAGGAAGAAATAGAAGATCTTAAAAGACCCATCACAAGCACAGAAATCGAAACTGTAATCAGAAATCTTCCAGCAAACAAAAGCCCAGGACCAGACGGCTTCACAGCTGAATTCTACCAAAAATTTAGAGAAGACCTAACACCTACCTTACTCAAACTCTTCCAGAAAATTGCAGAAGAAGGCAAACTTCCAAACTCATTCTATGAGGCCACCATCACCCTAATACCAAAACCACACAAGGATGCCACACAAAAAAAGAAAACTATAGGCCTATGTTCACTGATGAACATAGATGCAAAAATCCTTGACAAACTTGTAGCAAACAGAATCCAACAACATTAAAAAGATCATACATCATGACCAAGTGGGCTTTATCCCAGGAATGCAAGGATTCTTTAATATCTGCAAAACAATCAATGTCATATGCCACATTAACAAATTTAAAGATAACAACCGTATGATTATCTCAATAGATGCAGAAAAAGCCTTTGAAAAAATTCAACATCCATTTATGATAAAAACTCTCCAGAAAGCAGGCATAGAAGGAACATACCTCAACATAATAAACGCTATATACGACAAACCCACAGCAAACATTATCCTCAATGGTGAAAAATTGAAAGCATTTCCCTTAAAGTCAGGAACAAGACAAGGGTGCCCACTCTCACCACTACTATTCAACATAGTTTTGGAAGTGTTGGCCACAGCAATCAGAGCAGAAAAAGAAATAAAACGAATCCAGATAGGAAGAGAAGTAAAACTCTCATTGTTTGCAGACAACATGATCCTCTACATAGGAAACCCTAAAGACTCTACCAAAAAATTACTACAGCTAATCAATGAATACAGTAATGTCATAGGATATAAAATTAACACACAGAAATCCTTTGCATTCCTATACACTAACAATGAGAAAACAGAAAGAGAAATTAAGGAAACAATACCATTCATCATTGCAACAAAAAGAATAAAATACTTAGGAGTATATCTACCTAAAGAAACAAAAGACCTATATGTAGAAAACTATAAAACACTAATGAAAGAAATCAAAGAGGACACAAATAGATAGAGAAATATACCGTGTTCATGGATTGGAGGAATCAATATTTTGAAAATGACTACGGTACCCAAAGCAATCTATAGATTCAATGCAATCCCTATCAAGCTACTAACGGTGTTTTTCACAGAACTAGAACAAATAATCTCACAATTTGTATGGAAATACAAAAAACCTCGAATAGCCAAAGTAATCTTGAGAAAGAAGAATGGAACTGGAGGAATCAACCTGCCTGACTTCAGGCTCTACTACAAAGCCACAGTCATCAAGACAGTGTGGTACTGGCACAGAGACAGAAATGTAGATCAATGGAACAAAATAGAAAGCCCAGAGATAAATCCACGTACCTATGGACACCTTATCTTTGACAAAGGAGGCAAGACTATACAATGGAAAAAAGACAACCTCTTTAACAAGTGGTGCTGGGAAAACTGGTCAACCACTTGTAAAAGAATGAACCTAGAACACTCTCTAACACCATACACAAAAATAAACTCAAAATGGATTAAAGATTTAAATGTAAGACCAGGACCTATAAAACTTCTAGAGGAAAGCATAGACAGAACACTCTGACTTAAATCACAGCAAGATCCTCTATGACTCACCTCCCAGAGTAATGGAAATAAAAACAAAAATAAAAAGTTGGACCTAATTAAACTTAAAAGCTTTTGCACAACAAAGGAAACTATAAGCAAGGTGAAAAGACAGCCTTCAGAATGGGAGAAAATAATAGCAAACAAAGCAATTGACAGAGAATTAATCTCCAAAATATACAAGCAACTCCTGCAGCTCAATACCAGAAAAATAAATGACCCAATCAAAAAGTGGGCCAAAGAACTAAACAGACATTTCTCCAAAGAAGACATACAGATGGCTAACAAACACATGAAAAGATGCTTAACATCACTCATTATCAGAGAAATGCAAATTAAAACCACAATGAGGTACCATTACACGCCAGTCAGAATGGCTGCTATCCAAAAGTCTACAAGCAATAAATGCTGGAGAGGGTGTGGAGAAAAGGGAACCCTCTTACACTGCTGGTGGGAATGTAAACTAGTATAGCCACTATGGAGAACAGTGTGAAGATTCCTTATAAAACTGGAAATAGAACTGCCATATGACCCAGCAATTCCACTCCTGGGCATACACACTGAGGAAACTAGATCTGAAAGAGACAAGTGCACCCTAATGTTCATCGCAGCACTGTTTATAATTGCCAGGACATGGAAGCAACCTAGATGCCCATCAGCAGACAAATGGATAAGAAAGCTGTGGTACATATACACAATGGAATATTACTCAGCCATTAAAAAGAATTCATTTGAATCGATTCTAATGAGACAGATGAAACTGGAGCCCATTATACAGAGTGAAGTAAGTCAGAAAGATAAAGACCAATACAGTATATTAATGCATATATATGGAATTTAGAAAGATGGTAACTATAACTCTATATGCAAAACAGAAAAAGAGACACAGATGTATAGAACAGACTTTTGGACTCTATGGGAGAAGGTGAGAATAACATTGAAACATATATATTATCAAGTGTGAAACAGATCGTCAGTCCAGATTGGATGCATGGGACAGGTCCTCAGGGCTGGTACACTGGGATGACCCAGAGGAATGGGATGGGGAGGGAGGTGGTAGGTGCGTTCAGGATGGGGAACACATGCAAATCCATGGCTGATTCATGTCAATGTATGGCAAAAACCACTACAATATTTTAAAGTAATTAGCCTCCAACTAATGAAAATAAATGGAAAAAAAAAAAAAAAGAAATAAGATGGATTGATGAAGAGAGAGATAAGAAAGAGAGAGGAGTTAGATAAGTATGTGACCAGGGATATACAGTTAGATATTAATTACAAATCCAATGGAGAGAGGAATGTTCATTATACATTAATTTCCATTTTTGCTATATGTTTGAAATCTTCTGTAATAAGGGGTTGGAATAAAAAAAAATAAAAAAAAAAAAAAACGCTTCCTCCTTGGAAGAAAGTTATGACCAACCTAGACAGCATATTAAAAAGCAGAGATAAAAAAAATAATTTAAAAAAATAAATTAAAAAAAATAAAAAGCAGAGATATTACTTTGCCAACAAATGTCTGTCTAGTCAAGGCTATGGTTTTTCCAGTAGTCATGTATGGATGTGATAGTTGGACTACAAAGAAAGCTGAGTGCTGAAGAATTGATACTTTTGAACTATGGTGTTGGAGAAGACTCTTGAGAGTCTCTTGGACTGCAAGGAGATCCAACCGGTGCATCTTAAAGAAAATCAGTCCTGAATATTCATTGAAAGGACTGATGCTGAAGCTGAAACTCCAATACTTTGGCCACCTCCTGCGAAGAGCTGACTCATTTGAAAAGACCCTGATGCTGGGTAAGATTGATGGCAGGAGAAGGGGATGACAGAGGATGAGATAGTTGGATGGCATCACCGACTAAATGGACATGAGTTTGGGTAGACCTCAGGAGTTGGTGATGGACAGGGAGGCCTGGCGTGCTGTGGTCCAAGGAGTCACAGAGTCGGACACGACTGAGTGACTGAACTGAAATGAACTGAATCTCATATTTTCATCTGTTATAAAACTAGTCAATGATTAGATTTTAGGCGCAGGTGTTCAATTATTAATCACCAGCATAATGTTCTACTGTCAAGAAACAATTTCAACACAAAAGTTCTGGCAGCCTTCACTGATATTCCACCAGCCTTTGATTCCCTAATCTGGAGTGTCCTTTGAGGCAAGCTGGTGTGGGTTCACTGCAAATACCAATCTTACTGCTTCCATACATTCTGTACAATAATAGTGATGTTACACCAGGATGGGTCACAGTGATCTGTAGACAGATCAAATTTTCATTTCAGGTGGCATAAAACAGGACTGTATAAAACATCTGATCCCTCTTCTTTTCTGCTGATTCTTACATAAACTGATACAGCTTTTAGATTAATTAATGCACCTGCCACCATAAATATGACAGTCATTCTACTCTTTCTGATGGCACACATTTGGGTTTTGTTTTATAGTGCATTTTTTCTCAAGAACTAAGATAGGACTTCCTTGGTAGTCTAATGGTTAAGAATCCATCTGCCAATGCAGGGAACATGGATTCAATCCCTGGTCCAGGAAGATTCCACATGCCATAACCATGCACCCAACGACTGAGCCTGGGCACCACAACTACTAAGCCTGTGCTCTAGAGCCTGTGAGCCACAACTACTGAGCTTGCACACTCTAGAACCCATGCTCTGAGACCAGAGAAGACACCACAATAAGAAGTCTGCACACCACAACTAGTGAGTAGCCCCCACTCACTGCAACTAGAATAAGTTCATGTGCAGCAATGAAGTTTCAGCACAGTCAAAAATAAATAAATTAGAACTAAGAACTTAAATAGCAGCTGAACTTTTTCTTTTCATTGTTGATGGGGTAAAAATTTTACTGACATCAACTGTAGGGAATCCTAGAGCATAGCTCCTAGAAGCCTTTTCTGAACTGGCAGCACTGGGTTAAGGACCCTTCTGTGTACTGCTATTGCTCTTTATTTTAGCATTTATCATCCTCTCTTGTAGTTAGGTATTGATATCTGAACTTAAGACTAAATGCACTCTCCCCAGAGCCTTACAGGGTGCCTAGGACACAAAAGTAGCTTAATAAATTTTTGCTGTAAAAATAAATAAATAAAATGAAAAGCATTGAATTAAGGATGCATTCTTTGATATCTAAGGAAAGAACACACCAAATAACCCCATCTTACTTACTCAGCCTACAACTTTACTTTTCAATTTTGCTCTTCAAATATCCATCCAAATATAGCTCTCCTCAAATGACATTCTACAAGGGTACCCACTAAGGTTTTTTCAGAATCAACATAGCTAATTAGCTTTGTTGTTGGAAAATATCTTTTTGTGTTAACATGTACTTTTATGTTAATTCCACTGACTGATAAAAATCCTGTATAATGGATGTTTTTTAATCACTGTCATCACTGTATCTATTCCATGATAATACCGCTTAGTAAGGTATATGGATACTTGTGGAGAAGGCAATGGCAACCCACTCCAGTTCTCTTGCCTGGAAAATCCCATGGACAGAGAAGCCTGGTAGGCTGCAGTCCATGGGGTCGCTAAAAGTCAGGCACGACTGAGCGAGTTCTCTTTGACTTTTCACTTTCATGCATTGGAGAAGGAAATGGCAGCCCACTCCAGTATTCTTGCCTGGAGAATCCCAGGGGCGGGGGAGCCTGGTGGGCTGCCATCTATGGGGTCGCACAGAGTCGGACATGACTGAAGCGACTTAGCAGCAGCAGCATGGATACTTGACAAGTGTAAAAGAATTCTTAAGCTGATTTCACATTTTTAATGCATTGGGTTCACGTGTATATGTTTCTATGTACTTGTGGGTGTGAGCTAAGTCACTTCAGTGGTGTCCTATTCTTTACAACCCTATGGACTGTAGCCCACCAGGCTCCTCTGTCCTTGGACTTTCCCAGGGGTTTCCATTCCCTTCTCCAGAGGATCTTCCTGACCCAGGGATCAAACTCGCATCTCTTATGTCTCCTCTATTGGCAAGCAGGTTCTTTACCACTGATGCCACCTGGGAAGCCTGTTTATATGTACATGTATGTGCAAATAGCTACTTATCTATATAATAGCATTTGTTTATAACAAATTCGTTTAAAAATCAGTCTATACTACCTGCCAGTATATGAAACTAATATCACTCTCCCTGACTTCGGACGTAAATGGCCACATACAGGATGGAAAGTGAAACTGTCCAGGCACTGCAAACCAAGAACAGAGTCCTTAGGTCTTTCCCAACAGTACTGTCCCTGGTGTCAGTCTCTACCTAGTACAGAGGGGTGGGGCTAACAGGGAACTGGCCTGGATCAAGTCTGAACAGGTATTTTACTCTGACACATGGTGAGGTTCTCCAAAATTCTGTACAGTGACTCTCTGCTAAAGATCTAAATTTATGTCATGAGAGGCAACACAGCATGGTGATTCTGGAACAAGAGAGCCTGGATTCTGGCAGAATAACTTCAGGCAAGTTGTTTAACTTCTCTGTGCCTCTGATTTCTTATTTTTAATTCATGAATGATAATGGTGGTGGAATTAAAGAAGATGATGTTGATGATGATATAACTTTCCTCATGGGGTTGTGAGAATTAAATTAATAGATTACTACATGTAAGGCATTTAGAATAATGCCTGGGAAAGAGTTAATGCCCAGTAACTGTAACTTACCCATCATTACCATTACCTCATCTCCAGTTGAGTCTGGGCTGAGATGAGTGAGACATAAGGAGACTTTCACTCCTAGGTGCTGATCCTACACCTGCATAACCCTGGGAGTGAATGGCTCATTAAATTTTGCATCCTGGGTGCCTCATTTACTTCATTCTAGTTTTGTCCCTGCCTGGAATGTCTGACAAACCCAAGGTGATCAGGGTAGAGGAGGATCCTAGGATTGCCCTTGATTAATGCAATATGAAAGAAAATAGGGTGTCACCCTACCTTTCTATAACTCCAGTGTAATCAGTTTGCAGCAAATATTCATGAACTAAAAAACCAATTACAAATGAAAGACTATTTGAATAATGACTGATGCATTTTCCAAATGCATCATTCTTACTCTGGGTCAGGTGGATTCATATAGTCTGGGATCCTCTTAGGGGACTACTGTGCACCAGGTTACTATTGTGCACTTAGATCTCCCATTTTATGCTGGAGACTGGGTTTACCTGCTGAATGTAGCTAATGAGGGAGTTTTTGTTATCCTCCCAGTAGTTCTTCAAAGTCTCTTCAGGTGGAAACTTTTCACAGCTAAGCTCCACAGTGATCTCAAAGCAGTTGCTGCTGAGGTAATTGAAATCTTGCATTCCTGCCAAAACACCAAATGAAAAGTTAAAATATGCATGTGGCGACTAGAACCCACACCGACTGTTCTGCTAACAGCCAGGTAAAAACTGTACCAATCCATGCATCTTGAGGAGACTGTGGGAAATTGCAAATGAAATCACCTACTATATGGGAAGGAACAACATTCTTGGGGGATAGTTACCACTTCACAAGCACAGATTCTCTCAGGTTCTTAAGCAGTCATTTAGTGTAATGCACTGCTGTTGTATAGTGCTAAAGCAAGATCAGCCACATCCTACAGTGCTGGAATCAACTTCAAAGACAACAGGAGAGTGACATCATCAAAATGGTGAGGCAGGAATTTTCTACTGTCTTCCCTCCCCCCAAAAAACACAAATTTTAATAATTACCCATGAATAGAGTGTGTTTGTGGAAGTTCAGGAATCTAATGGAAAAGTTAAAGCACACCACTGGAGAAAAAATTCAAGATTGGACATGTTGAAGGGAGGAAGAGGAACAGTTTCACTTCACCTGTATCACCTCCTTCCCTAAGGTGGCATAGCTTAGTGCCAAAGAGACCTAATTAGTAATATGAAAACATATAAAAACATACAACACACTGATAAAGGTAAGTATATAGTTAGATTCAGAATATTCTAGTACTGTAATATGAAAGTGTTTTATTCACTTAACTCTACTATAAAGTTTTTAAAATATTAAAAATAAGTATAGCTACAATAATCTGTTCATAGATACACAAAATGGAAAGATGTAAATTGTGACATCAAAACATAAAATGTAGGGTAAAGTTTTTGCTTGCAATCAAAGTTAAGTTGTTGACGGCCTAAAATGGACTATTACACTATAAGATGTTTTATGTAAGTCACATGGTAACCATAAACCAAAAACCTATTCAAAAACAGTAAACAGAAAAGAATCAAAGCATACCATGGTAGAAAATCATCAATTCACAAAGAAAGAGAGCAAGAGAGGAAGAAACGAACAGTAATTTCAAAACAGAAAACAACAATATGGCAAGGCCTTACCTGCCAATAATTATTTTAAATGTAAACAGATTAAATTCTTTAATCAAAAGGCATAGAGTAGTTCAATAGATTTAAAAAAATAAGGCCCAACTATGTGATGCCTACAAGAAACTCATTTCGGGTTTAAGAACACACATAAGCTCAAAGTGAAGGGATGACAAAAGATATTCAGTGCTTATGAAAGCCAAAAGAGAGAAGAGGTAGCAGTACTTTTCTCAAAAAAAATACAGTTTAAGTCAAAACCTGTAATAAGAGACAAATATCATATTTTGATAAAGGGGTCAATTCATCAAAGGATGATACACTATCAAAAATACATAAACACTCAACATTGGAGTATCTAAATATATTAAGCATATATTAAATATATCTAAATATATACTAATAGGCCTGAAGAGAGGAATGACTACAGTACTATAACAGTAGGGGACTTCAATATCCTACTTCCAATAATGGATAACTAGATCATCCATACAGTCTCAGCAAGGAAACACTGGCCTTGAACTATACTTTATATTAAATGAACCTAACAGCCATACAGAACAAGCCATCCAACAACTGCAGAATAAACATTCTTCTCAAGCACACATGGAACATTCTCTAGGATAGATCATATCATAGGTTACAAAACAAATCTCAGCAGACTAGAGTAGGCTGAAATCATGCTAATTATGTTTTCCAACCATAATGGTACAGAACTAGAAATCATAACAAGACAAAAACTAGAAAATTGACAAACATGTAGAAAAGTAAACAACACGCTTTTGAACAAGTCAAAGGGAAACCAAAATATCTTGAACAAATGAAAACAATAACACAACCTACCAAAACTTATGAGATGTAGCAAAAGCAATCCTAAGAAAGAAGCTCATTATGATAAATGCATACATTTAAAAGAAAAAAGAAATGTGTAAAATATACTCTTTAATCTTACACTTCAAAAAACTAGAAAATGAACAAATAAAGCACAAAGCTGCAGAAAGATGAGAATAATAAGGATCAAAGCAGAAATAAATGAAATAGAGGCAGGGAAAACAATAGAAAAGATAAATCTAAGGGCTGGGTTTTTTTTATTTTTTCTTATTGTTTTATTTATTTTTTAATTAATTTATTTTAATTGGAGAAGAATTACTTTATAATATTGTGATATTTTTTGCCACACATCAACATGAATCAGCCATGGGTACACATGGCTGGTTTCTGAAAAGATAAAATAGACAAAGCTTTAGTTAGACTTACCAAGAATAAAAGAAAGGGGAGAAATTTCAACTAATACCATAGAAATGCAAAGGATCATAAAAGACTGTGAACAATTATAGCCCAAAACCGGACAACCTAGAAGGAGTGGATACATTCAAAGAAACATACAACTTACCAAGACTGAACCAGGAAGAAACAGAAAAAAAAAAAAAAAAAAAATCAATTACTAGTAGGGAAATTGAATCAGTAATCAAAAACTTTCCAAAAAGAAAAGCCAAGAATCAGAAGGTTTCACTGGTGAATTCTACCAAACATTTAAAGAAGAATTAACACAAATCCTCATCAAAATCTTCCAAAAAACTGAAGAGAAGGGAACACTCTCAAACTTTTTTTTACAAGTCCAGCATAATGCTGATTCCAAAGCCAGATAAGGGTACTACAGAAAAAGAAATTACAGGCTAATTATCATGATGAATAAAGATGCAAAAATTATCAACAAAAAATTAGCAAACTGAATTCAACAGCACATAAAAAACATCATACACCATGATCGAGTGAAGTTTATCCCTAGGATGCAAGGATGGTTCAAAAAAGACAAATCAACAAATATAATATACTGCATTAATAGAATGAAAGATAAAAATTAAATGATCATCTCAAAATATGAAGGAAAATCACCTGAAAAAATTCAGCATGTTTTCATGATAAAAACTCTCAACAGGTTGGGTAGGAAAGGAACATACCTTAACATAATAAAGTCCATATACAACAATTCCATAACTATCATTATACTCAATGTTGAAAGATTTAAAGCTCCTCCTCTAAGATCAAGAACAAGACAAGGAAGCCTACTCTCACTATTCCTATTCAATATAGTGTTAGAAGTCCTAGCCAGAGAAAAGAGGCAAGAATAATAAATAAAAGACACACATGTTAGAAAGGAAGAAGTAAATTTACCTCTGTCTGTAATGATATAACCTTATCTATAGAAAACCCTAGAGACTACCGAGCACACACACACACACACACACACACACACACACACACAAAACTATTGGGATGAATAAAATAATCCATTAAAGTTGCAGGATACCAAATCAACACACGAAAACCAGTTACCTTTCTATCTGCTAACAAAAAACTACCCAACAAACATATAAAGAAACCAATCTCACCTACAATAGCAACAAAAACAATAAAATACTCAGGAACAAATTTAACCAAGGAGATGAAAGAGCTGAAGAAAGAAAATTATAAGACAGTAATAAAAGAAATGAAAGAAGGTACAATGATAATGGAAAGATAGCCCATGTTCATAAATGTAATACTGTTAAAATATCCATAGCACTCAAAGCTATCTATAGACTGAATACAATCCCTGTCAAAGTACCAATAACATTTTTCGGAAAGCTAGGGGAAAAATCTTAAGATGCATATAGAAACACAAAAGACAATGATAGCCAAAACAATCTTGAAAAAAAGAACAAAGAAAAAATAAGCACTTCCTTATTTCAAGTGAAAAGTGAAAGTGTTAGTACTCAGTCATGTCCAACTCTGCAACCCCATAGACTGTAGCCAACCAGGTTCCTCTGTCCATGGAATTCTCCAAGCAAGAATACTGGAGTGGGTAGCCATTTCCTTCTCCAAGGGATCTTCCCAACCCAGTGATCAAACCCAGGTCACCTACATTGCAAACCATATTACCAAACTACAATAATCAAAACAGTTTGGTATCAGCATAAAAACAGATACATATCACTGAACAAAATCAAGAGTGAGCCCAGAAATAAACCCTGATATATACAGTCAACTAATATTTTACAACAGAGCCAAGAATGCTCAATGGAAATAAGATAGTCTCTTTAATAAAAAGTTTTGGGAAAACTGGATACATACCTGTAAAAGCATCAAATGGGACTTTTATCTTACACTAACACAAAAATTAATTTAAAATGGATTAAAGGATTAAATTCAAGACTTTGAACTGTAAAGCTCCTAGAAGGAAACAGAGAAAAAAGCTCCCAACATCAGTCTTAACTAAATTTGGGGGGTATGACTCCAAAAGTATAGATTAGTGCAAAAGTGTTTGTGGTTTTTGCATTGTTGAAATTTGTCATTTGATACTGGAATATATTCTTAAATAAATGTGGTTATTTTATACATCATTTTACTGCACAACATCTAGCTTTATGTTTTTTGCTAATGACTTATTACTTGCTGTTTATTTTATATTTATTTTAGACTATAGAAATGATGCTATACAAAAAGCAAATTTGAGTGATCATCTGATTTGAGTTCAAAATGAGTCATAAAGCAGTGGAGACAACTTGCAACAACACTGCATTTGGCCCAGGAACTGCTAATGAACATACAGTGCAGCAGTGGTTCAAGAAGTTTGGCAATGGAGACAAGAGCCTTGAAGATGAGGAGCACAGTGGCTGGCCTGTGGAAGCTGACAATGACCAGCTAAGAAGATCATCAACACTGGCCCTCTTACAACTACACGAGAAGTTGATGAAGACTCAACATCAGTCATTCTATAATCATGAGGCATTTGAAGCAAACTGAAAAGGTGAAAAAGCTCAATAAGTGAGCTGATTGAAAATTTAAAAAATCATTTTATAAGCGTCATCTTCTCTTATTCTACATAACAACAATGAACCATTTCTCAATCAGACTGTGATGTGCAAAAAAAAAGTGGATTTTACATGACAATAATGCAATAACCAGCTTAGTGGTTGGACCAAGAAGAAGCTCCAAAGCACTTCCTAAAGTCAAACTTGCATCAAAAAAAGATCATCGTCACTGTTTAGTGGTCTGCTGCTATCTGATCCACCACAGCTTTCTGATTCCTGGCAAAACCATTACATCTGAGAAGTATGCTCAGCAAATCAATGAGATGCACCCAAAACTACAATGCCTGCAGCTGGCATTGGTCAATGGAAAGGGCCCAATTCTTCTGTATGACAACACCCAACTACACATCACACAACTAACGCTTCAAAAGTTGAATGAATTGGGCTATGAAGTTTGGCCTCAACCACCATATTCATCTGACTTCTTGCCAACCATCTACCACTTCTTCAAGCATCTTGAAAGAGTTAACTTAGGCAGGTTGATAGGCAGTCCAGGGCCCTTTAAGGAGAAAGTGAACATTCTCACTCATGCTTTCCTTAAGCCTTGTGCAACAGTGTATCTTGCCCAAGAGAACTGGCTTTTCTTTAGATATGGAGCTAATGAATATACAGCAGCCATATATTCTACTCGGGAAAATGCTTTTCTTAGACCCCATTAGGCTTTACTTAGGCTCTATGTTAATTATTATAATTGTAACAAAGCTTGTCTGCTGTTTCTCAGCAACAATATATCTCACCCAGAAATATGTTGCCAGGAACTTATTCCTTCTGGCTAATCTTGTACTGAAGTTATCTCAGGATGCATGCCTTGGGAGAGGGCCTGGTAGAACTTTTATAACCTTGAGGTATTCTTTTTATCTATTCTTAGCAGCCAGTTGAAAAGTATATAATGCTCTGCTTAAACTAGTGAGTTGGGTACTCTTTCTACCCCTTTCTGATGTCAGAAGCTTCTATGTCAGAAGCTTTCTCTGCCCTATCACTATATATAATATTTTGCTGCTGCACAAAGCTCGGAGTGACTGAGACTGTGTTGGTCCCAGAGTTAAATCTTCTCGTTCAGAGACCACAAACTTGGCACCAAACACCATAAGCTATCAATCTCAAAAACGTTTTACAAAGAAAATGCTTCCACAACCAGCAAGAGGCAGAAAAAGCTTTCCTAGATTTCACTGAATCCCAAAGCATGGATTTTTATGTTATAGGAATAAACAAACATTTCTTGTTGGCAAAAAGGTGTTCACTGTAATGGTTCCTATTTTGATTAATAAACACGTAATTTGAGCCTAATTATAATAATGTAAAATTCATAGTCTGAAACCACAATTTTGTTTACACCAACTTAATAGAAGTAACAAAAGCAAAACTTAATAAGTGGGACTGCATCAAACTGAAAGCTTCTGCACAGCAAAAGATACAGCCAACAAAATGGAAAGGCAATTTAAGGAATGAGAGAAAGTATTTCCAAATCATATATTGGATAAGGAGCTAATATCCAAAAAAAGTAAGGCACTCATACAACTCAAAACTTGATTATTATTTAATGAGCAAAAGACCTGAATAGACATTTTTCCAAAGAAGACACACAGATGGCCTACAGGCACATGAAAAGATGTTAAACATTGTTAGTCATCAGAGAAATGCAAATGAAAACCACAATGAGATATCACCTCACACCTGTCAGAATGGCTATATTCAAAAAGGACACAAATAACATCAGTTGACAAGAATGCAGAGAAGAACCCCAAACACTGTTGTAGGAAATGCAAATTGGTGCAGATACTACAGAAAACAGTATGAAGCTTTCTGAACAAACTAAGAATAGAAATACCATATAGCCCGACATACATCCAAAAAGAGACAAAAACACTAATTCAAAAATATACATACACCCCAACATTCAAGCAGCATTATTTACACTTGACAGAATATAAAAGCAACCTAAGTATCCATCAACAGATGAGTGGATGAAGATGTGGTATATACACACAATGGGACACTCAGTTCAGTTCCGTTCAGTTCAGTCACTCAGTCATGTCCGACTCTTTGCGACCCCATGAATCGCAGCACGCCAGGTCTCCCTGTCCATCACAAACTCCCGGAGTTTACTCAAACTCATGCCCATCGAGTCGTTGATGCCATCAGCCACCTCATCCTCGGTCGTCCCCTTCTCCTCCTGCCCCCAATCCCTCCCAGCATCAGGGTCTTTTCCAATGAGTCAACTCTTCGCATGAGGTGGCCAAAGTACTGGAGTTTCAGCTTCAGCATCAGTCCTTCCAATGAACACCCAGGACTTATCTCCTTCAGGATGGACTGGTTGGATCTCCTTGCAGTCCAAGGGACTCTCAAGAGTCTTCTCCAACACCACAGTTCAAAAGCATCAATTTTTCGGCACTCAGCTTTCTTCACAGTCCAACTCTCACATCCATATGTGACTGCTGGAAAAACCATAGCCTTGACCAGATGGACTTTTGTTGGCAAAGTAATGTCTCTGCTTTTTAATATGCTATCTTGGTTGGTCATAACTTTCCTTCCAAGGAGTAAGCATCTTTTAATTTCATGCCTGCAGTCACCATCTGCAGTGATTTTGGAGCCCCAAAAAAATAAAGTCTGACACTGTTTCCACTGTCTCCCCATCTATTTCCCATGAGGTGATGGGACCAGATGCCATGATCTTAGTTTTCTGAATGTTGAGCTTTAAACCAACTTTTTCACTCTCCTCTTTCACTTTCATCAAGAGGCTTTTCAGTTCCGCTTCACTCTCTGCCCTAAGGGTGGTGTCATCTGCATATCTGAGGTTATTGATATTTCTCCCAGCAATCTTGATTCCAGCTTGTGCTTCTTCTACCCCAGCATTTCTCATTATATACTCTGCATATAAGTTAAATAAGCAGGGTGACAATATATAGCCTTGACGTACTCCTCTTCCTATTTGGAACCAGTCTGTTGTTCCATGCCCAGTTCTAACTGTTGCTTCCTGACCTGCATATAGGTTTCTCAAGAAGCAGGTCAGGTGGTCTGTTATTCCCATCTCTTTCAGAATTTTCCACAGTTTATTGTGATCCACACAGTCGAAGGCTTTGGCGTAGTCAATAAAGCAGAAATAAATGTTTTCTGGAACTCTCTTGCTTTTTCGATGATCCAGCAGATATTGGCAATTTGATCTCTGGTTCCTCTACCTTTTCTAAAACCAGCTTGAACATCTGGAAGTTCTCGGTTCATGTATTGCTGAAGCCTGGCTTGGAGAATTTTGAGCATTACTTTACTAGCATGTGAGATGAGTGAAATTGTGCAGTAGTTTGAGCATTCTTTGGGATTGCCTTTCTTAGGGATTGGAATGAAAACTGACCTTTTCCACTCCTGTGGCCACTGCTGAGTTTTCCAAATTTGCTGGCATATTGAGTGTAGCACTTTCACAGCATCATCTTTCAGGATTTGAAATAGCTCAACTGGAATTCCATCACATCCACTAGCTACTCAGCCATAAAAAAGAATGAAATTTTGACATTTGCAATATGAATGGACTTGGAGGGTATTATGCCTAATGAAATAAGTCATACAGAGAAAGAAATACTGTAAATCCCTTACACACATGATCTAAAAAATAAAGCAGTGAATATAACAACAACAAGGAAAAAAAAAAACAGATTCACAGATATAGAGAACTAACTAGTGGTTATTACCAGTGGGGAGAGCAAGGAGGGGAGGGGAAAGATAGGAGTAGAAGTTTAAGAGGTACAAATTATTACATATAAAATAAATAAGCTACAAGGATATATTATATAGCATAGGGAAGATAGCCAATATTTTATATGGCAACCCACTCCAATATCCCTGCCTGAAAAAATCATATGGATAGAGGAGCCTGGTGGGCTACAGTCCATGGTGTCACACAAAGTCAGACATGACTGAGCAACTGAGCACAAAGAAATTGAGTACAACCTTTAAAAATTCTGAATCACTATGTTGTACACCTGTAACTTACATAATATTGTACATCAACTACCTCAGTTTTAAATAAAACAAGTTAAACATATATCAGAAAGAAAAATATCTGAAAGAATATACTTATCAAGGCATAATTCAACAAGAACAACAACAAAATCTTATTAAACAAACCAAGTCCTATAATTAGCCACTACTGCTACTGTCCTAATTCTCTTTTCACTTTCCTTTTCAGGTGGGCCACAAAAAATTGTTCTTAGGCAGAGGAAAAAACAGTATCTTTACATTTCACTCTTTATCCTTGGTAGAGGTGATACTACACAAATGTGAGTGATCCAGGTAGCCAGAAAAATAAGAGTTCTTCAAAGTTCATACTCGAACAGAGAGCTGTAAGAGCTGCCTTGATATCTAGAAATGCTTCCTCCAGCTGCGCTGAGGTGGGTTTTTCCATTTCCAGACTCAATAAAATGTGTAGAGCTTCCTGAACTGATAATAGTACTTACTGCAGTAATGAATAAACATCCCATATGAAGTGGAACTTATTAAGTAAAAACAAAAGGTATGTGAACCAAGATATGCTAAAGGCCAAAGCCAGCCCTCTAAAATATACATTTACATATGTCAAAGCATGACTAACATATAATCATGATGGTACCTTGTTCCCTAAAGCCAGAATTTGAAAACTAGGGTAATTAACAGTGTTCAATTTGTATTTTCCCAGTGGATATCTTCAGTTCCTCTCCTATGTCTCTTCTACATCTCAAACTCATGTCCATTGAGTCAGTGATGCCATCCAACCATCTCATCCTCTGTCCTCCCCTTCTCCTCCTGCCTTCAATCTTTCCCAGCATCAGGGTCTTTTCCAATGAGCCGGTTTTTCTCATCACGTTGCCAGAGTATTGGAGTTTCAGCTTCAGCATCAGTCTTTCTAATAAGTATTCAGGACTGATTTCCATTAGGGTTGACCAATTGGATCTCCTTGCAATCCAAGAGACTCTCAAGTCTTCTCTCATACCACAGTTCAAAAGCTAAATATAAACGGTAATTATTTTTTAAAAGCCACTACTCACATGGAGAGTGAAAGGGAAACTCACCTCCAGGCACGCTGTACCATGCAGCACCATTGGTCGTTCCTTCTACAAAGCTGCTGTCGTCATCATTCTTGCGACATGGGGGCCGATCTGGGTCCGACATCGGGGGGTTGAAGGATGAGTACGCCCGAGCTAAGCTTTGGAAGATGTCGTCATCTGGGCAGGAGCTGTATTCGTGAGCACTGCCTGGAAAATAAAGCCACAACACTAAAGAAACCGACACAAACCAGCACTGCATGTTTCCTGAATATGGATTTAGTGTTGATCTCCTGCTGATGCATTTTCAGCTCATCACTATGGGAAAGGAGTGAAGGCTTAAGTTCTCAACAATTACACTTAGTTTTCTTTCAGGTTTTATAAGGTCCACTCCTGATACCGCAAAGTAGAAATTGAGTAGAATGTACATTCTTCTAATGAATTGAAAGCTTCACAAGAAAAGATGACAAGCACATAGTAAATTGGACTTGGGAAGACAGTAAGGAGATTTCCATTGTTAAAATTTTTAATTTATAAATTGCGCCTGTACAAATCCAATAGGCACCGTGAACCACTGTCACACATAGTATCACACACATATAGTGTCACACATAGTATCTGAATTTACAGTTTTTAAAAATCTCCTACCACTGAAATAAATAATATATATTTTGGCACACAGTATTTTTATTCTCTATTACCAGATATATGAGTCCTTTAAATCTCCCAGCTATTGACAAACCATAAAGTCTCTAAATTTCAAGGATGTTTCACCAAAGAATCTTCAAAATTCAAAGTTTCCAATATATACAACTATCCTGTGTTGGTGCTTTCAAACTGTGGTGCTGGAGAAGACTCTTGAGAGTTCCTTGGATGGCAAGGAGGTCAACCCAGTCAATCTTAAAGGAAATGAACACTAAATATTCATTGGAAGGACTGATGCTGAAGCTGAAGCTTCAATACTTTGGCCACCTGATGTGAAGAGCTGACTTACTAGAAAAGACTCTGATGCTGAGAAAGACTGAGGGCAGGAGGAGTAGGGAATGACAGAGGATGAGATGGTTGAATGGCATCACCAACTCAGTGGATGCGAATTTGAGCAAACTCTGGGAGACAGTGAAGGACAGGGAAGACTGGCATGCTACAGTCCACAGGGTCACAAAGCATCAGACATGGCTTAGAGGCTGAACAACAACAATATTCTGTATTACAAAGACCTAACTCTTCAAAGTCTCCTGAAAATTGATTCAAAGCAGGTAATTTCTTGGAACAACAAAAATTAAGCTGAGAATATCTATCTGGCTAAAGTTTGCTGTGGCTGAAGATTAGCTAAAACTAGTTTTCACTTCTTCTCCCTGACATTGCCAAGAAACAGTTCCAAATGTAGAAGTGTGAATGCATAATAAGACACATGCAGAGATATTCATGGGCCTCTGATGGAGTTCTAAAAGTTTGCCTTCAGTTTTAAGCTGTCTTGTACATAAAACTACATAGATCTATTATTCCTCCATTTACTGGAATCCAAGAGTTACCCAAGTTCACGACTTCTGTTTTTTTTCCCCTTTCTCTTACCTAAGTGATTATGCTTCTCTTCACTTAATTTTTTTTTTAATTACAGTCTTTTTTTGCCAGGTATATGCCAATGCCACATGAAACAGGGGATATTCCAGTGAAACAGATGTATTTCTATAGGCAAAATCACTGAACAACCAGTTCCTTAAAAGAATATTACAGAAATCATTCAATAAACCCTTGTAAAGTAATTGTAAACCTTGAATTAATTAAAGAAACAGGAAGAACACCTACCACTCCGCGTCTCATCATATGGATAATTGGCCACAAGGTCTCCTCCATGAAGATTGGCTGAGAGCACAAAAGGAATATCCATAATCCAATGAATGACAGCCTTCGTCTCAGGAGCAAGCTGTATTAAAGATTAGAGATTGAAAGGATTCTAAATGCTTTGGTGGGGTCACTTGACAGAAAAGACATATAAAAGGTAAGAACAATAACAACTCAAATCTGGTCATATTCCAAGCAGTCTGTGATTGTTTTCATAGAAGAAAGAAAACAGGAGCATTCCTCATCTCTATCTTTCTCAGACTTATAATAAAAAATATTTCTACTTCCTTAAAAGTTCTATTTAAAAGCTGCCAGTTTTCTTTCTTTGTAACTTGAAAAACAGCATACAAATCATTTACAAATTTGGATACATCTCCATCTGAACTTGTTAATAATAACTAATGATAATATAAGGAGAAAAGAAAATATCTGAACTGAACAAGGTTCTTCTTTATGGTGGTTCAACTCAAGAAAGGTGGTAGATTTTCTGTCCAAGTTTTGCTTACTATTTCTCCAATTCCCTTCAACCACATCAACATTTTTCCTATAAAAAAATTAAATTGAGTCTTTATCAGATTTCACCACCAAATAATGCACTTTGGGATGATCATTAAAAATTTTAAAACAGCAAAAGTTTTAGGAATTCATGTGGCCTTTTGAAATTTTCACAGCCCCTCTTACCTTGGAAGCAAAACAAAGGAGGAAAGAAATCTATACCAAAGAATTAATCTGAGCCAAAAGCTTGATACTTTTATGTGATGTGTTTTTAATAGCAACTAGGAAGATTCTCAAACTCCCAAGTACCTTTTTGATTTGAATTCCCCCGCCTCCCACTGGAGATGTGGTTCATATTGTTCTTAGGGACAGAATATCTAAAAAACGCTGGATAGTATATTTCACATGGGTGAGTTCTATGTTATGTGAATCATATGTTAATAAACCTGCTTTTTAAAAAGAGAAAAAGAAAAAATAATACAGTCCTGAGTACACAAAGTAGTATGTAACTATTAGATTTTTGCCTACTGTTAGTTCCTATACAGAGACTTACTTACATATATTGCATATACTGTTCATGTTACTAAATGATCAAAAACAAACAAACTCTACAATTTTATCAATTAAACTTAATTTCTCTTTGACTATTAATAGAGTCTTTTAGACTGACTAAATGATGAAATATCCTCAGTACTGTAATCACATATTTAACTAATCCATAGAGGCGGCTTTGGAGCACCCCTAAATAGGGCTGGTTAGGCCAGTCCTTAACAGAATCCAGAGCCAAATATAACCTACTTTTTAAACTTTCATTGAGAGACTATAAATGTTCAAGTATTATGCTCTATAATTACATAACCTGGCTCTTAAAATATATCAAAGCCATGTTTATTCTATATTCTTCACAACTCTAGCCACTAAAGACAAGTATTTAATATAATTATTTGATACAACCATTGTTTGGATGGAATCCAAGCCAAGGCCCATATACTGAGCCCAGATAATGGTGGACATAACCAGACTGAAGGCCTCAAGAACAGATGAGAAATGATTCAGCAGGAAGAACTCCAGGGAACAGAAGAGACCCTGTGCTCAGAGAGGTTCAGAAGAGCAAAGAGACCATCTGGAGGACTTGGTAAAAATGTATATTCCTTTCCATCACTCAACCCCTTAGCATATACACCCCAGACTTCCTGATTCAGTATTCACAGGAATCTGAATTTTTTAATTGACATATAGTTGATGTACAATATTACATGAGTTTCACGTATACAGCATAGTGATTTTCAATTTTTAGAGGTTATATTCCATTTATAATATAATTTTATTATAAAATACTGGCTATGTTCCCTGTGCTGTACAATATATCCCTGCAGCCTATTTATTTTATTCATGGTAGTTTGAACCTCTTAATCCCCTACCCCTATCTAGCTCTTTCCCTTCCCCCTCCCCGCTGGTAACCACTAGATCTCTATATCTGTGAGTCTGCTTCTTTTTTGTTATATTCAGTAGTCTGTTTTATATTTTATTTTATTTTTTTTTTTTTTAATTTTTAAGCTTGCTTTACTTGAACCTTTTGGGCTACAAAAATGCTGATCACACCATTTTATGAGATTTGGTCACACGGAATTGTGTTTTGGACAAAGCCTGGCACCACTATGATTCCATTAGTTAATTTAGGTTCAGTCCCTCAGTCGTGTCTGACTCTTTGTAACCCCATGGACTGCAGCACACCAGGCCTCCCTGTCCATCACCAACTCCCAGAGTTCACCCAAATTCATGTCCATTGCATCGGTGATGCCATCCAACCATCTCATCCTCTATCCTCCCCTTCTCCTCCCACCTTGAATCTTTCCCAGCTTCAGGGTCTTTTCCAATGAGTCAGTTCTTCGCATCAGGTGGCCAAACTGTTGGAGTTTCAGCTTCAAAATCAGTCTTTCCAATGAACACCCAGGATTGATCTCCTTTAGGATGGACTGGTTGGATCTCCTTGCAGTCCAAGCAACTCTCAAAAGTCTTCTCCAACACCACAGTTCAAAAGCATCAATTCTTTGGTGCTCAGCTTTCCTTATACTCCACTCTCACATCCAAACATGACTATTGGAAAAACCATAGCCTTGACAAGATGGACCTTTCTTGGCAAAGTAAAGTCTCTGCTTTCTAATATGCTGTCTGGGTTGGACATAACTTTCCTTCCAAGGAGTAAACATCTTTTAATTTCGTGGCTGCAATCACCATCTGCAGTGATTTTGGAGCCCAAAAAAATAAAGTCTGTCACTGTTTCCACTGTTTCCCCATCTATTTGCCATGAAGTGAAGGGACCAGATGCCATGATTTTAGTTTTCTGAATGTTGAGCTTTAAGCCAACTTTTTCACTCTCCTCTTTCACTTTCATCAAGAGGCTCTTTAGTTCTTCTTCACTTTCTGCCATAAGGGTGGTGTCATCTGTATATCTGAGATTATTGATATTTCTCCCGGCAAACTTGATTCCAGCTTGTGCTTCATCCAGCCCAGCGTCTCTCATGATGTACTCTGCATATAAGTTAAATAAGCAGGGTGACAATATACAGCCTTAACGTACTCCTTTCCCTATTTGGAACCAGTCTGTTGTTCCGTGTCCAGTTCTAACTGTTGCTTCCTGACCTACATACAGGTTTCTCAAGAGGCAGGTCAGGTGGTCTGGTATTCCCATCTCTTGAAGAATTTTCCACAGTTTATTGTGATCCACACAGTCAAATGCTTTGGCATAGTCAATAAAGTAGAAATAGATGTTTTTCTGGAACTCTTAAGATTTCACATATAGGTGATCCCATACAGTATTTATCTATCTCTGTCTGACTTAGTCCACTTAATACCCTCCATATCCATCCATGTTGTTGCAAATGGCAACATTTTACTCTTTTTTCATGGCTGAGTAGTTTTCCATTGTGTGTGTATGTGTGTGTGCTTCTTTATCTAGTCATCTGTTGCTTCCATATCTTGCCTATTGTAAATAAGGAATCTGCCTTTTTAATCTTCATTCCTACAACTCTATAGATTTCAAAACCACTCTAATGATACAACATCTTCCCTCATAGCTCAGTTGGCAAAGAATCTGCTTGCAATGCAGGAGACCCTGGTTCAGTTCCTGGATAGGGAAGATCTGCTGGAGAAGGGATAGGCTACCCACTGCAGTATTCTTGGGTTTCCTTTGTGGCTCAGCTGGTAAAGAATCTGCCTGCAATGTAGATCTGGATTCGATCCCTGGTGAAGGGAAAGTCTACCCACTCCAGTATTCTGGCCTGGAGAATTCCATGGACTGGATAGTCCATGGGGTCACAAAGAGTCAGAAACGACTAAGCAACTTTCACTTTCTAATGATTCAGAGAACAGATTGATGGTTGCCAGAGGCAAATTACAAACTCTGGATTATAAAATAAATCCTGGGCATGTAATGAATAGCATAGAGACTATAGTTAATAATACCATATTGTATACTTGAAAGTTGCTAAGAGAAAATATCTTAAAAGTTCTCATCACAAACAAGAAAAAAAAAAGTGTAACTATGTATGGTGATAAGTGTTAACTAGACTTATTATCCAATCATCTCACAATATATACAAATATCAAATCAATATGTTGTATGCTTCAAATTAAATAATGTTATACATTAATTTTATCTATAGGTATGTGTCTATATCTATACCTATACATATCTCTCAGTTCAGTTCAGTTCAGTCGCTCAGTCATGTCCGACTCTTTGTGACCCCATGAATCGCAGCACACCAAGCCTCCCTGTCCATCACAAACTCCCGGAGTTTACCCAAATTCATGCCCATCGAGTCTGTGAAGCCATCCAGCCATCTCATCCTCGGTCGTCCCCTTCTCCTCCTGCCCCCAATCCCTCCCAGAATCAGGGTCTTTTCCAATGAGTCAACTCTTCGCATCAGGTGGCCAAAGTATTGGAGTTTCAGCTTCAGCATCAGTCCTTCCAATGAACACCCAGGACTGATCTCCTTCAGGATGGACTGGTTGGATCTCCTTGCAATCCAAGGGACTCTCAAGAGTCTTCTCCAACACCACAATTCAAAAGCATCAATTTTTTGGTGCTCAGCTTTCTTCACAGTCCAACTCTCACATCCATATGTGACTGCTGGAAAAACCATAGCCTTGACCAGACAGTCCACTGTTGGCAAAGTAATGTCTCTGCTTTTTAATATGCTATCTAGGTTGGTCATAACTTTCCTTCCAAGGAGTAAGCGTCTTTTAATTTCATGCCTGCAGTCACCATGTGCAGTGATTTGGGAGCCCAAAAAAACAAAGTCTGACACTGTTTCTACTGTCTCCCCATCTATTTCCCATGAGGTGATGGGACCAGATGCCGTGATCTTAGTTTTCTGAGTGTTAAGCTTTAAGTCAACTTCTTCACTCTCCTCTTTCACTTTCATCAAGAGGCTTTTTATCTATAGATATATATAAACACAGTACCTACATACCTACATTTGAGCTATTTCAAATCCTGAAAGATGACGCTGTGAAAGTGCTGCACTCAATATGACAGCAAGTTTGGAAAACTCAGCAGT
Source organism: Cervus canadensis (assembly GCF_019320065.1). NCBI lineage: Eukaryota > Metazoa > Chordata > Mammalia > Artiodactyla > Cervidae > Cervus > Cervus canadensis. Next base: position 60,208,780 of record NC_057386.1, on the reverse strand, counting down.
GGCCACAGGACTGGAAAAGGTCAGTTTTCAGTCCAATCCCTAAGAAAGGCAATCTGAAAGAATGCTCAAACTATCACACAATTGAACTCATCTCACTTCTTAGTGAAGTAATGCTCAAAATTCTCCAAGCCAGGCTTCAACAGTACATGAACTGTGAACTTCCAGATGTTCAAGCTGGTTTTAGAAAAGGCAGAGGAACCAGAGATCAAATTGCCAATATCTGCTGGATCATCGAAAAAGCAAGAGAGTTCCAGAAAACATCTATTTCTGCTTTATTGACTACGCCAAAGCCTTCGACTGTGTGGATCACAATAAACTGTGGAAAGTTCTGAAAGAGATGGGAATACCAGACCACCTGACCTGCCTCCTGAAAAATCTGTATGCAAGTCAGGAAGCAACAGTTAGAACTGGATATGGAACAACAGAGTTGTTCCAAATAGGAAAAGGAGTACGTCAAGGCTATATATTGTCACCCTGCTTATTTAACTTATATGCAGAGTACATCATGAGAAACGCTGGGCTGGATGAAGCACAGACTGGAATCAAGATTGCCGGGAAAAATATCATTAACCTCAGATATGCAGATGACATCATCCTTATGGCAGAAAGTGAAGAAGAACTAAAGAGCCTCTTGATGAAAGTGAAAGAGGAAAGTGAAAAAGTTGGCTTAAAGCTCAACATCCAGAAAACAAAGATCATGGCATGTGGTCCCATAACTTCATGGCAAAAAGTTGGGGAAACAGTGGAAACAGTGACAGACTTTATTTTGGGGGACTCCAAAATCACTGCAGATGTTGAGCACAGCCATGAAATTAAAAGATGCTTACTCCTTGGAAGGAAAGTTATGACCAACCCAGACAGCATATTAAAAAGCAGAGACATTACTTTGCCACCAAAGATCTGTCTGGTCAAGGCTATGGTTTTTCCAGTAGTCATGTAGGGATGTGAGAGTTGGACTATAAAGAAAGCTGAGCACTGAAGAACTGATGCTTTTGAACTCTGGTGTTGGAGAAGACTCCTGAGAGTCCCTTGGACTGCAAGGAGATCCAACCAGTCCATCCTAAAGGAAATCAGTCCTGAATGTTCATTGGAAGGACTGATATTGAAGCTGAAACTCCAATACTTTGGCCACCTGATGGGAAGAGCTGACTCATTTGAAAAGACCCTGATGCTGGGAAAGATTGAAGGCAGTAGAAGGGCACGACAGTGGATGAGATGGTTGGATGGCATCACTGACTCAGTGGACATGAGTTTGAGTAAACTCTGGTAGTTGGTGATGGACAGGGAGGCCTGGCGTGCTTCATGCCATGAGGTTGCAAAGAGTTGGACACGACTGAGCGACTGAACTGAACTTAACATACCTTCATAGCACTAAAAGGCTAAGAAGAGGGAAGTGAGAAAGGGGTGATGTGTAATTACATGAATGAAATGCCTATTATGTATCTTGTACTCGGCCATGTCAAAACACTGTCTAAGCCTAATTGACAAAGATGGAAAAAGGAGATGAGGCAGACATGGGCAATATCATCCCATGATTTAAGCAGATTTAGTGAAGATTTAGTAAAATATAAACAAATCTTGCTTCTGTTCCAGAAAAGAGTTCAAAACTTAATTTTTATATATTTCTCTTTTTATTACCTTTATAATACCCAGGAAAGGTATTGGCATTGAGACTTTTTAAAATAAAAGCTCTAATTTTTTTTTTTTAAATTGTCATGAACAGGCATCTTTTTTAAAGTATTGCTTAAACTAGATATATGTAAATAATATAAATCTTATAGAAATATTATATAGGTTCCATTGGGGAAGAGGATGCAGTGCTGGCTGAAAATGACAGCATTTTCACTAAAACTGTTGATCTAATATCCTGTCAACATGAGTTTATTTCATGATTGTTCAATGGTTGGTAACATGAATTCTTTTTCTCATTGCTTAGTTTCTTTTTTTCTATACAATAGTAAAAGATGTTTATCAGTTTTCATAAGCAATAGACAAAAAGTAAAAGATAATTACAATTGCAAGCCATGATAGTTACATGATTCACTTAACAATGTAAAATAATTACATACAATTTGGGGGGTCAAATAGAGTGATGTAGTAAGTGGAAGTGCATACATGCACATGTTTTCATCCACCCAATCAATCTATGTTTTTTAGTTGGTGTGTTTAATCCATTTACATTTGAAGTAATTATTGATATGCATGATACCATTTTCTTAATTTTGGGGGGTTTATTTTCTGTAGGTCTTTTCCTTCTCTTGTGTTTCCTGCCTGGAGAAGTTCCTTTGGCATTTGTTTTCAAGCTGGTCTGGTGGTGCTGAGTTCTCTTAACCTTTGCTTGTCCGGAAAGCTTTTGATTTCTCCATCAACTCTGAAGGAGAGTTTTGCTTAGAGTATTCTTGGTTGTAGGTTCTTCCCTTTCATCACTTTAAATGTATCATGCCATTCCCTCTGGCTTGTAGAGTTCCGTTGAGAAATCAGCCTGATGGGAGTTCCTTTATGTTATTTGTTGTTTTTCCCTTTTTGCTTTCAATATTTTATCTTTGTCTTTAATTTTTGTCAATTTGATCACTATGTGCCTTGATGTGTGTCTCCATGGGTTTATCCTGCCTGGGGCTCTCTATGTTTCCTGGAATTAGTTAACTAGTTCCTTTCCTATGGTAGGGAAGTTTTCAGTTATTATGTCTTCAAATATTTTCTCAGGACCTTTCTCTCTCTCTTTTCCTTCTGGGACTTCTATAATGCAAATGTTGATGCATTTAATATTATCCCAGAGGTCTCTCAGGCTGTCTTTATTTATTTTCATTCTTTTTTCTATATTCTGTTCTGTGGCAGTGATTTCCACCATTCTGTCCTCCAAGTCATTTATCCTTCTGCCTCAGTTATTCTGCTATTGATTCCTTCACATCTTCTCCATTCTTTCCCCAAGAACCTAGATCATCTTCACTATCATAACTCTGAATTGTTTTTTCTGGAAGGTTACCTGTCCCCACTTCATTTAGTTGTTTTTCTGGGGTTTTATCTTGTCCCTTCACCTGGGACATAACTTTCTGCTTTTTCATCATGACTAGCTTTTTGTAATGTGGTTTTTGTTTTAGCTGCTATGGGACTGCAGTTCTTCTTGCTTCTTCTGCCTGCCCTCTGATGCAAGAGGCTAAGAGGCTTGTGTAAGCTTCCTGATGGGAGGGACTGGCAGTGGGAAAAACTGGGTCTTGCTCTGGTGGGCAGGGCCTTGCTCAGTAAAGCTTTAATCCAATTATCTGCTGATGGGTGGGGTTGCACTCCCTCCCTGGTAGTTGTTTGGCCTGAGCAACCCAGCCCTGTCTATGGGCTCTACGGTAGAGTTAATGGTAACCTCCAAGAGGGCTTTCATCAAAGAGCACCTTCCCAGACTACTGCTGCCAGTGTCCCAGTCCCTGTGGTGAGCCCTGCTGACCCACACCTTAACAGGAAACCCTTCATTTTGGCTCAGTCTTCTTTGGGGTCACTGTTCCTTTCCTCTAGGTCTTGGTGTGCATAAGATTTTTATTTGTGCCCTCCAAGAATGGAGTCTCTGTTTCCCCCAGTCTTGTGGAAGTCCTATAGTCAAATCCTACTGGCCTGCAAGGTCAAGTTCCCTGGGAATTCCCCCTGGGATCCCCAGGCAGGGAAGTCTGATGTAGGGTTCAGAATCTCCACAACAGTGAGAGAACTTCTTTGGTATTATTGTTCTCCAGTTTGCAGGTCACCTACCAGCAGGTATGGAATTTGATTTTATCATGATTGCACCCCTCCTATCATATTTCTCTGTGATTTCTTCTTTGTCTTTAGATGTGGAGTATCTTTTTTGTGGTGGGTTCCAGTGTCCTCCTATTGATGGTCGTTCAACAGCTAGTTGTGATTTTGGTGCTCTCACAGAAGGAGATGCTCTCATTTCTTAGTTGTAATAGACAGCATGGGCAATGAGGAAAATCTGGGAAGATAGCCACACTAAGCTTTCAGAACAATTTTTCATTTCTGTCTTATGCCACAGCACACAGGACTATCCTCTTTTCCCTTCTGATCACCGCTGCCCTTTTCTTTTCCAGTCCTCCCTTCTCCCAGAAAAGGTGGTTTAGGGGCAGAAAAAATGAAGATCTGTGACTCAAAAGCAACAATGTTTAAGTCACCCATTTATCAAGTTCTGCCAAAATCCTTGGCCCCAGGCAGCCCTTTCACAGACTGATCCCCATTTATAGACTCAGCCCAGGTTTCTGGGATGAATTCTAAATATAGACAGGAAAATTTTTAAGATTTTTAGACCAATAATCTGAGACTCCCTCTCTCCTGGATCTAACAGTGTCCCAGCCATGTGCTGAATGCATGTCTGGAACTCCAGCAGCTGGTTTTCAGATGTTGTAATATGCTTGCCATGCTTGATTGAACTCATTCATAATAGGCGTCAAGCCTACTATGTGTTAGATTCAAATAAGAATTCTAATTCCTGTATTCAAGGGACTGAAATCTAAAATCAAAAAGAAAAACAGCTATATAAACACATAATAATATGACATATATAAAGTTCTATGTAACTATAAGCACCAGGCTGGAAGTATATATAAAGAACATAAAAGCAGGCTTAACAGAATGTCTGGAAGAGCAGAGAAAGGCTTCACAGAGGAGGTGATATGGAAGGAAAGTGAAAAGTACTGTGAAGAGCTGGAATAAGCACATGTATGAAGACATAAAGTTATTAGAAGATGGTACACTTAAGGAGCACATGGCATATCAAAGCCAGATTAAGGAGTGGCTGAACTGGCAGCTACTAGGGGCCAAGGGAAATTTGAATGGTCCTGGAGCTATAATAAAATGGAGACACTGTCCCTTCCAATCTCTCACTTGGAAAGGTACTAGGAGTTGATAAGTAAGAGTGGAATTGCCAGGAAAGACACAAGAGGCAGTAGGGGCTGCCATGAGCAGTCCTCACCATTCCTCCATAATGGGCTCACTTCCTCTCCATGGAACTAAACACAGTGTTCAAACAGTATAAGCTTAAGACTCAATGTTTAGTGGGTGTATGTGTGTCCATTTGACCCTATGGGCCATAATAAAGCACTGAGAAACAACGCTGACACAGGAGTGAGAATTCTAGATCCTGACCTCAAGCACTTCAAATATACTAACTCACTCAATCCTCATAACCACTCTATGCAATAGACACTATAATCATCTCCATATTTCAGATGAAGACAAGGAAGCACACAGCGGTTAAATAACTTTGCAAAACTCATACGGCAAGGACAGAACCAACATTTGAACCAAGGTGGCTGCCTCCAGAATCTTCACACTAAACCATCACAGTGGTCTCACATTTTGAGCTTTTACTTTGTTCTTTGGAGCAATGGAGATCTGACAAATTTAGAGGTTTTAAGCAATTTATTTTAAGCATTTTTTTCTGTATGAAGATCACTCCGGAGGAATTTGAGAAGACTGAAAGGAGTTGAGAAAGGCTGAACCCAAAACAAGGATGGGGGCTACTTTCCTCATCAGAACAGAAGACCATAGGGCCTGAGTTTTCAGAGAAGAGAGAGGCTGAGAGTGTCACCGAGATCTGGTAACATTGTGTGGGGAGTGGTGACAGACAGAAAATTCAAGGTTTTGATGATCGAGTAAATGAGAGAATAGTGTTTTCTTAGGAAAAGATTTATTTCTGACCATGCTAAGTTTGAGGCCCTAGATGTCACCAGATGAAGGGACTGAGTGAGTAAGTGAAGAGATCTGGGAGAATCTCAGATATAATCTCAGGTATAATCAACAACACACGAAAGGTACAGAAGAGGATGAAAACCCAGGGAGAGAAATAACGGTAGCAGATGGGACCCTAAAGGCCAGTGTTTAAGCCAAGGCAGAAGAAGCAGGGAAAGAAACTCAGAAGTGATTTAAAAGGTACTAGAAGAGGTAGAAGAAAGTAGAGTTCTACAAAGCAGGAGAAAGTTCTGGAAAAGAAGAAAAAGTCAACAGTGTAAAGTGCTGTAGAAGAAGTGAATCAAATGTGCTGATAAAGGGCCCTTAAATAGGCCAAAAATACTTTCTAGACAACTGGGTTACTCCCTCCTGCCCCTACCATTACATTCTATGCCATAAATTCATGACCAATTCTAGTGGCAGGACTAGTTTCCAGGCCCCAGGCTCCCAGCCTTGACTTTCACAGCCTCAGGGCAGTATCCCATACAAGCATTCATGACACTTCTGCATCCCTCATTGTTATGAAGATAATAGATGTATTTCCTTAGGCTGGAGGACAGAACCCAAGAAAACCATACATGTTCTCTACCTTTGTGTTTTGATCCACAATTTTCTTCAGATTTTTCAACAGATGATTATTTGGACCACCTTCTTTCTCATTAACATAAACTATTCTGTCTAGGTCAGGAAAGTTCCGATTCAGATCTATTCCCTGGGCATTGCTTCGACCCACAAACCAGTCCTTCAGCTCACCAAGCTAGAAAAAAATCAGAGGAAAATCATCAGTTATTTTTTGTTAATGTTATCATCTATTTAAAGTCTTCATTAATGGCTTTTAAAATAATTTATAAGACTATTCATTTCAACAATATCCTCCTACAGTGGCATTTCACTATCTAAGTGATACACGCATGAAAGTATCAGGTTTAAAGCATTTGTTATGGATATTTTGAAAACATTCTCAATGAACAATATTTTAAATGTTAATTATACATACAAGATATTCAACACCAAACTGCATATATGTTAGCTGTTAATGTAGATGGCATGTCTCACAGCACAATACTGTTTACTTGGTTTAAGCAAAATACTCACTGTCTCTGAAAACCACAGCAATCTACTCACAAATATTGGAAAGAATAAATTCCTAAAGAAGGTTAGGCATTTAAAATGAGTTTAACGTGATTTATTTACATATTACCTCTCTCTAATAGTCTTAATGAAAAAATGTGAGCTCTGTAACTTTTGTTTCAACTTTGTAAATTGAAAATTTTCTGCTTAATTCTAAACACTTCATTTCACTAATGATATAATCCAGGAACTTAATAAATTTCTAGCATACTCAGTTACATTCCATTTTTTGTTTTACTATTAATACTAAATCTCTAATACAGAGATAATGTCCATATTCTTAAAGTCATGCAAGTTCAGATAGCTTAGAAAGTGAGGAATCAAAATCTATAAGACAAAAGATAGCAATGACAGTTTTTTGTCCATCCTGACAGTCCTTAATATCACTTTAAAATAGTCAATAATTTAATTCTCTAGGTACTAGAATATACTAGAATTTTTCTCTTCATAACTTTAGAAATTATAACAACACTATACTTATAGAAATTCACTGTTTGGGTTTCTTACAAGGTCAAATGGTAATTGGATCTTTTATTTTTATTGTACAAAACAAATTCTTAGCTATAGATTAACATACTGAATATATACTTTAATATGTTCCCATTAAACATGAAAATTATTTCAAACTGCAGAAAACAACAAATAAAATGTCCTCCATCCCTGTCCAAACAAAAAGGGAGCAAACTTAATTATGAGAACATAATTACTACCCAGTGTCTCTAACAGTTAAAATTTACTAAACTAGTTTTTTATTTATGGTAGGAAGGTTTTGTTCTGTTTATTTGTTTGTTTTCTACTTTATGGATCATGTATATCAATAGATAAGAAAAGGATTAAGCATCCATAAAACATTATCTAGCCAAAAATCCTTATTTCTTGATTTCAGTAGATGGCAATATGATATCATCTCATTTAGAAACAGCAATGGCCTCGCTCTTCAATACATGGGAATAGATAACTGTCAACCTTCTGGCTTTCTAGAAAGAAAGTTACCTAGTGACAAACATGAATGAATAAATATGATTCATTTAACAACAATAACAAAACAATTAAATATTGACTTATAAAATTTCTCATTTGAAATTTCTGTGGAAGAAACCCTCACCCACCATTCCTTACCTTCTAAACATTTTTCTTACCCAGAAATTGAATACCATATCACTTATACCCAGCCCTTCACTCTCTGTAAGCTTCATGTGAGCATATATTCCTTGTCTATAATTATATACGTACAAACCTTAAAAAAAAATCATAAAAAAAAAAAATTCATGCTCTGCTGTGATCTGACCCACACCCACCTGAGATGCTGCCTTTTCAAAGCCATCAGGGTTCAGGGAGGGCATGATGTGGATTCGGGTGTTGTGGATCAGCTGGACAATTGTCTCATTCCCTTTTTGGTACTCATTGCACAGGTACTGGGCCAGAAAAATGAGCAGCTCCCGTCCAACAGCTTCATTGCCATGCATATTCCCAATGTATTTAAATTCAGGCTCACCTAAAAGCCCAAAAATAAATAATATAGATACTTTTTCTATCATACCAAAGAGAAGGCAAATAACATACTGTGTAAAAAAAAGTTATACAGTTACTAAGTTATTACACAAAGATTATAATTTCTTTGCCCTCCACAATTGATATCTAAGAAATCTAATCTAAACATAAAATACTTAACATTTCCCTTCCATCTTTTGAGTTCTCTCTTCCCAGTTTCCCACTTACTGTACACTGAATTTTGACCTCCAAAATCATAAGTCTAAATCCTAAGTTTGAATGTAACTGTATCTGGAGATATGACCCTTAAGGAGGTAATTAAGGTTAAATGAGGTCATAACCCAGAAGGACTACTGCCCTTATAAGAAAATGAAGAGAGAGATAGCAGAAGCAAGAAGAGCTACAATCCTAGAGCCTGCAAAATTAAAGCAACAATTGCAGAAAGTTAGACAAAATGAAAATGCAGAGGATTATGTCCTAGATGAAGGAACAAGATAAAATCCCCAGAAAAACAACTAAATGAAGTGGAGATAGGCAAAAGTCCAAAAAAAAAGAAAAAAAAAAAAGAAAATTCAGAATAATTATAGTGAACATGATCCAGGATCTCAGAAAAAGAATGGAGGCAAAGACTGAGAAGATGCAAGAAAAGGTTAACAAAGACCTAGAAGAACTAAAGAACAAACAGAGACGAACAATACTATAACTGAAATGAAAAATTTACTAGAAGGAATCAATAGCAGAATAACTGAGACAAATGAGCAGATAAGTGACCTGGAAGAAAGAATGGTGGAAATCACACTGAAGAACAGAATAAAGAAAAAAGAATTAAAAGAAATGAGGATAGCTTAAGAGACCTCTGGGACAACATTAAATGCACCAACATTCACATTATAGGGGTCCCAGAAGAAGAGAGAGAGGGGACTTGAGAAAATATTTGAAGTCATGATAGCTGAAAACTTCCCTAATATGGAAAAGGAAACAGTCAACCAAGTCCAGTAAGCACAGAGAATCCCACGCAGGATAAACACAAGGAGAAACATACCTAGACACATACTAATCAAATTGACAAAAACTAAAGACAAAGAAAAAATATTGAAAGTAACAAGGAAAAAATGAAAAATAATTCACAAGGAAACTCTCATAAGGCCATCAGCTAATTTCTCAGCAGAAACGATGCAAGCTGAAGGGAGTGTCATGATATATGTAAAGGTGTGAAAGGGCAGAATATATAACCAAGAAAACTCTACCCAGTGAGAATCTCATTCAGATTTGATGGAGACATAAAAAGCTTTACACAACTAAAAGCTAAGAGAATCCAGCATCACCAGACCAGTTTTACAACAAATGCTAAAGGACTCCTCTAGGCAGAAAAGAGAATAGGAGTTATAAGAAAAAATAATTCTACACATTCAGTTCAGCTCAGTCCACTCTGTCGTGTCTGACTCTTTGTGACTTCATGGTCTGCAGCACACCAGGCTTCCTTGTCCTTCAGAACATGCTCAAGCTCATGTCCATTGAGTTGATGATGCCATCCAACCATCTCATCCTCTGTCATCCTCTTCTCCACCTGTCTTCAATCTTTCCCAGGATCAGGGTCTTTTCCAATGTGTCGGCTCTTCTCATCAATTGGCCAAAGTATTGGAGCTTTAGCTTCAGCATCAGTCTTTCCAAAGAATATTCAGGACTGATTTCCTTAACGTTTGACTGGTTTGATCTTCTTGCAGTCCAAGGGACTCTCAAGAGTCTTCTACAGTGCCACAGTTCAAAAGCATCAATTTTTTGGCACTCAGCTTTCTTTATGGTTCAATTCTCACATCCATACATGACTATTGGGAAAACCATAGCTTTGACTAGACGGACCTTTGTTGGAACTAATGTCTTTGTTTTTTAATACGCTGTCTAGGTTTGTCATAGTTTTTCTTCAAAGGAGCAAGCATCTTTCAATTTCATGGCTGCAGTCACCATCTGCAGTGATTTTGGAGCCCAAGAACATAAAGTCTCTCACTGTTTCCATTGTTTCCCTATCTGCCATGAAGTGATGGGACCAGATGCCATGATGTTTGTTTTTGAATGTTGAGTTTCAAGCCAGCTTTTTTCATGCTCCTCTTTCATTTTCATCAAGAGGCTCTTTAGTTCCTCTTGTTTTCTACCATAAGATTGGTGTCACTTGAATATCTGAGGCTACTGATATTTCTCCCAGCATCTTTGATTCCAGGGTGTGCTTCATCCAGCCCAGCATTTCACATGATGCACTCTGCATACAAGTTAAGTAAGCAGGATGATAATATACAGCCTTGAAATATTCCTTTCCCAATTTGGATCCAGTCTGTTGTTCCATGTCCCGTTTTAACTGTTGCTTCATGACTGGCACACAAATTCCTCAGGAGGCTGGTAAAGTGGCCTGGCATTCCCATCTCTTTCCGAATTTTCCACAGTTTGTTGTGATCCACACAGTCAAAGGCTTTGGTGTAATCAATAAAGCAGAATGGTGCAAAGAATGTTGGCAATTTGATCTCTGGTTCCTCTGCCTTTTCTAAATCCAGCTTCAACATCTGGAAGTTCTCAGTTCACGCACTGTTGAAACCTAGCTTGGAGAATTTTGAGCATTACTTTGCTAGTGTGTGAAAAGAGAACAATTGCATGGTAGTTTAAACATTCTTTGGCACTGCCTTTCTTTGGGATTGGAAGGAAAATTGACCTTTTCCAGTCCTGTGGCCACTGCTGAGTTTTCCAATTTTGTTGGCATATTGAGTGCAGCACTTTCACAGCATCATCTTTGAGGGTTTGAAATAGCTCAACTGGAATTCCATCACCTCCAGTAGCTTTGTTTGTAGTGATGCTTCCTAAGGCCCACTTGACTTCACATTCCAGGATGTCTGGCTCTAGGTGAGTAATCACACCATCATGGTTATCTGGGTCATGAAGATCTTTTTTGTATAGCTCTTTGGTGTATTCTTGTCACCTTTTCTTAATATCTTCTGCTTCTGTTAGGTCCATACCATTTCTGCCCTTTATTGTGCCCATCTGTGCATGAAATATTCCCTTGGTATCTCTAATTTGCTTGAAGAGATCTCTAGTCTTTCCCATTCTATGGTTTTCCTCTATTTATTTTCTTGGTCACTGAGGGAGACTTTCTTATCTCTCCTTGCTATTCTTTGGAACTCTGTTTCCATGTTGAACAGTTCTATGATGACCAACAAGACCTTTTAGAACTAACACCAAAAAAAAAAAAAAAAAGATGTCCTTTTCATCATAGAGGATTGGAATGCAAAAGGAAGAAATCAAGAAATACCTGGAGTAACAGGCAAGTTTAGCCTTGGAGTACAAATGAAGCAGGGGAAAGGCTAACAGAATTTTGCCAAGAGAACACAATGGTCATAGCAAGAGATGACTTTATACTTGGACTTCACCAGATGGTCAATACTGAAATCAGATTGATTATATTCTTTGGAGATGAAGATGGAGAAGCTCTATACAGTCAGCAAAACCAAGACTGGGAGTTGACTGTGGCTCAGATCATGAACTCCTTATTGCAAAATTCAGACTTAAATTGAAGAAAGTAGGGAAAACCACTAGACCATTAAGGTATGACCTAAATCAAATCCCTTATGATTATACAGTGGCAGTAACAAATAGATTGAAGGGATTAGATTTGATATACAGAGTGCCTGAAGAACTATGGACAGAGGTTCTACACATTCAAATTATTATATCAAAACCTCATGGGAATAGGAAACCCCAAAGCTACAATAGATATACACACACAAAAGAAAAAGCAATGCAAACACAAAAATAAAGATGCAATCAAACCACAAGAGATGAGAACAAAAGAGGAAGAGAAGAAAAAAGACCAACAAAAACAAATCCAAAACATTAAGCAAATGGCAATAAGAATACACATCTCAATAATTACCTTAAATATAAATGTAGTAAATGCACCAACCAGAAGACATAGACTGGTTGGGTGGATTTAAAGAACAGTATCTTTATATATGCTTTCTATAAAAGACCTACCTCAGACCTAGGGACACATACAGACTGAACATGAGGGGATGGAAGAAGGTATTCCATGTAAATGGACATCAAATGAAAGCTGGAAAATCAATATTCATAATAGAGAAAATAGACTTTAAAACAAAAACTGTTACAAGAGACAAAGAAGGACACTACATTATGATCAAGGGATCAATCTAAGAAGATTTAACAATTGTTAAGTATACATGCACACAACATAGGAGCACAATATATAAGGCAAATAATAACAGCCATAAAGGGAGAAATTAACAGTAACACAATAATAGTAACAGAAGTCAGCTCCCGATTTTCATCAATGGACAGATCATCCAAACAGAAAATCAATAAGAAAACACAGGCTTTAAATGACAAATTATACCAGATGGACCTAATTTTTATTTATAGAGCATTCCATCCAAAAGCAGCAGATTCTTTCCAAGTGCACATGGAACATTCTCCAGGATTGACCACATGCTAGACCATAAAGCAAGCCTTAAAATTTAAGAAAACTGCAATCATACCAAGCATCTTTTCTGATCACAACACTATGAGATTAGAAATAAACTATAGGAAAAAAAGTAAAAAACACAAACAATTGGGGCTCAAGAATATTCTACTAAACAACCAATGGATCACTGAATAAATAAATAAAAAAAATACCTAGAGACAAATGAAGGTGAAAGCACACTGATTCAAAGCCTATGAAATGCAGCAAAAGCAGTCCTAAGAGGGGAGTTTACTGCAGTACAATCTTACCTCAGGAAACAAGAAAAGTCTCAAAGAAACAACTTAACCTACATCTAAAATAACTAGAGAAAGAAGAACAAATAAAACCTTAAGTTAGCAGAAGCAAAGAAATCATAAAGATCTGAGCAGAAATAAATGAAACAGAGACAAAAAATAATAATAATAATAAAAATTTATGAAACTTAAAGCTGGTTCTTTGAAAAGATAAAAAAAGATTGATAAACCTTTAGCCAGACTCTTCAAGAAAAAAAGGAGAGGGCTCATATCAATAAAGTTAGAAAAGAAAAAGAAGTTACAGTTGACACCATAGAAATACAAAGGATCATAAGAGGCTACTACCAGCAACTGTATGCCCATTAAATGGACACCCTGAAAGAAATGGACAAATTGTTAGAAAGATAAAGTCTCCCAAGACTGAATCAGGAAGAAATAGAAAACATGAACAGACTAATCACAACACTGAAATTGAAACTGTGGTTTAAAATTTTCCAATAAACAAAAGTCCAGGATCAGCTGGCTTCACAGTCGAATTCTATCAAACACTTAGAGAAAACTTACTATGTATCCTTCTAAGAGGATTAACAATCATGTAAGAAGGCCAGGGGTCCCCAAGCAACAGGAGGAAATAAACTGCAAGTGGCAGACATTTTTTTCTCTTCTAATTCTGTGCTGTCATGATGACACCTGGTTCTGCCTGAACTTAACTTTTCTCAAACCTTGAGCTGACCAATGCGTTTTTCTCATTGAAATGTTTTTCTTAAGCGATGTTAATGAACTATGTATTTGCTTGGAAATCTGCCTTTCTTCAAGATTCATGTCAATTGTTTTACGGCCAGGGATGACTCCCCTTGTGCCAGTGCTATCTCAAAATGCATGTTGCAGGGGAGGGGGCCTTGTACAACTCTCTCAGTCTTGAGACATTTCTGTTATCTGGTTAGCAGCTTGCTAACAAACATATCGGAGAAGGCAATAGCAACCCACTCCAGTACTCTTGCCTGGAAAATACCATGGACGGAGGAGCCTGGTAGGCTGCAGTCCACAGGGTCGTGAAGAGTCAGACACGACTGAGCGACTTCACTTTCACTTTTCACTCTCATGCATTGGAGAAGGAAATGGCAACCCACTCCAGTGTTCTTGCCTGGAGAATCCCAGGGACGGGGGAGCCTGGTGGGCTGCCGTCTATGGGGTCACACAGAGTCGGACACGACTGAAGTGACTTAGCAGCAGCAGCAGCAGCAACAGGTATATAACGCTTTGCTAAGAGCTCACAAGGGGGCACTCTTTCTGCCCCTTCTGATGTCTATATCAGAAGCTTTCTCTATCTCTTTTATACCTTAATAAAACTTTGCTACAGAAAAGTTTTGAGTGATCAAGTCTCATCACTGCCTGTGGATTCAAACCCTCTCCTCTGGAGGCCACGAATCCTGGTGTCATTCACAGCTCACAGCCAGAGCCTTTCACTTCTGAAAATGTTCCAGAACAACTGCAAAGGCAGAACAATTCCCAAACTCATTCTGTGAGGCCACCATCACCCTTATACCAAAACCAGATAAAGATATCACAAAAAAGAAAATTACAGGCCAATATCACTGTAAAGAATATGCCTAGAATGTAGCAGACCTGGGTTTGATCCCTAGGTTGGGGATATCTCCTGAAGGAGGGCATGGCAACCCACTCCAGTATTCTTGCCCAGAGAATCCCCATGGACAGAGAAGCCTGGCGGGCAACAGTCCATGGGGTTGCAAAGGGTCAGACACAACTGAGCAACTAAGCACACACACACATCACTGATGAACATAGATGCAAAAATCCTTAACAAATATTAGCAATCTGAATCCACAGTCCATTAAAAGGATCATGCACCATGATCAAGTAGAATTTATCCTAGAGATACAAGGATTTTTCAATATCAGCAAATCAATCAGTATGATATACCACATCAACAAATTGAAGAATAAAAACCATATGATCATCTCAATAGATGTGGGAAAAGTTTTTGATAAAATTCAACAGCTATTTATGATGAAAGCTCTCCAGAAAGTGTTATACAAGGAACATACCTCAACATAATAAAGCCCATATACAGCAAACCTGCAGCTAACATCATGCTCAATTGTGAAAGGCTGAAAGCGTTTCCTCTAAGATCAGGGGCAAGATAAGGATGTCCACACTCACCACCTTTATTCAACACGGTTTTGGAAGTCCTGGCTACAACAATCAGAGAAGAAGAAGAAATAAAGGAATACAAGTTGGAAAAGAAGATAAACTGTCACTGTCTGCAGATGACATAATACTATACATAGAAAATCCTAAAAATGTTACCAGGAAACTACTAAAGCTCATCCAGGAATCTGGTAAAATTGTAGACTACAAAATTCATACACAGAAATCTTTTGCATTTCTATACACTAACAATGAAAGTTCAGAAAGAAAAATTCAAGAAACAATCTCATTAACCACTACATCAAAAAGAATAAGATACCAAGGAATACACCTATTTAATGAGAAAAAAGACTGTACTCTGAAAACTATAAGATGCTGATGAAAGAAATTGAAGAAGACACAAGCAAATGAAAGATATACCATGTTTGTGGATTGGAAGAATCAATATCATCAAAATGACTGTCCTACCCAAGGCAATCTACAAGATTCAATGCAATTCTTATCAAATTACCAATCGCATTTCTCACAGAACTAAAACAAAAAATCTTAAAATTTGTATGGAGACATAAAAGACATCTAATAGCCAAAGCAATTTTGAGAAAGAAAAATGGAGCAGGAAGAATCAAGCTCCCTGACTTCAGACTATAAAAGCTATAGCCATCAAAGCAATAAGGTATCATGGAATAGGATAGAAAGCCTGGAAATAAACCCATGCACCTGTGGTCAATTAATCTATGACAAAGGAGGCAAAACTAAAGAATCATAGAAAGACAGTCTCTTTAACAAATGGTGCTGAGAAAACTGGACAGCTACATGTAAGAAAATGAAACTAGGTCATTCTTTTAAACCACACAAAAAAACAAGTTCAAAATGGATAAAAGACCTAAATGTGAGACTAGACACTATTAAACTCCTAGAGGAAAACATAGGCAGAACACTCTCTAACATAAATCACAGCAATATCTTTTTCAATCTATCTCCCAGAATAAATGGGAATAAAAACAAAAATAAACAAATGGGACCTACTTAAACTCAAAAGCTTTTGAACAATAAGAAAACAATAAGCAAAATAAAAAGACCACCAATGGATTGGGAGGAAATATTGGCAAATGATGTGACCCACAAATAGCTCATAAGGCTTTATATCATCAAAACAAACAACCCAATCAAAAACTGGACAGAAGACCTAAATAGACATTTCTTCAAAGACATACTAATGACCAAGAGCCACATGCAAAGATGTTCAACATCACTTATTATTAGAGAAATGCAAAACTACAATGAAATATCACACAAGTCAGAATGGCTATCATCAAAAAATCCATAAACAATAAATGCTGGAGAGGTGTGGAGAGAAGGGAACATTCCTATACTCTTGGTGGGCATGGAAGTTGGTACAGCCACTATGGAGAACAGTATGGAGGTTTCTTAAGAAACTAAAAATAGAGCTACACTATGACCCTGCAACTCTACTCCTGGAATATATCCAGAGAAAAACATGGTTCTAAAGGATACAAGCTCCCTAAGTGTCATCACAGCACTATTTACAATAGCCAAGAAAAAGAATGAATAATGCTATTTGCAGCAACATGATGGACACAGAGATTGTCATACTGAGTGAAGTAAGTCAGACAGATAAAGAGAAACATCATGATATCCCTTATATGCAGAATCTAAAAATAAATGAAACAAATGAAACTATCTACAAAATAGAAACAGACTCACATACTTAGAGAACAAAATTATGGTTACAGGGGTTGGGGAGGAAAGATGGAGAAGGGATCGTTAGGTAGCTTGGGATCAACATGTACACACTGCTATATATATCGTGGATAACAAAATAAGGACCTAAGTATGGCACAGGGAACTCTACTCAAAATTATGTGGCAGCCTGGATGGGAAGGGAGTTTGGGGAGATTGGATACACATATATGTATGATTGAGTTCCCTTTGCTGTATGAAACTACCACAACTTTGCTAATTGGCTATACTCCAATATAAAATAAAAAGTTAAAAAAAAAAAGAAGAAGAAGAGGAAGAGACCCCAAAGATTCCTCCCTACCCTCTCTCTCTCTTCAGATGCATGAAGAAGAGCCAATGTGAGGACACTGTGGAAAGGCAGCTACCTAAAAGCCAGGAAGAGGGGCTTCGTTAGAAACCAACACTGCAGATACCTTGACCTTGAAATCCCAGCTTATAGAACTGTGAGAAAACAACTGTCCGTTGTGGCATTCTGTTATACCACAAATATACCACTCTACCCCCAATAACTAATAATAGTACATTCTGTGTCTCCTTTCCTTAAACACTGAACTTTCATATTTTCTTATTTAGTCCCTATCAAACATCTTAAAATAGGTATTATTATCCACCTCTACTTTAAGGTAAGCAAACTAAAATTAAGACTGCTTAAGAGGCCTCACCTCAGTTACACAGCCAATGGACCCAGGATTCAAACGTTGGTCTCCTTATTTAGTTAAGAATCTACATTTTTTTGTTAAAACCATCATGACAAAAAGCATTAACTTCTAGAGTCAGACTGTGTGTGCTCAAATCCTGGCAGCAATTCTTGCTGGCTGGCCTCAAGTACTTATTTTAGCTCTCTGTGGCTCTATTTCCCCATTTATAAATGAAATACTAGATTCTACCTCACAATGTTACTATAAGAACTAAGTGAAATAATGAGTGTCTGGCCAAAAAAAAAAAAAAGTGTTTGCTTTATTTTTTTTAAATATCATTATCATATCACATTATCTTGTCATTGTGAGAAGCTTTACCTCACATAATCTAGTTTTCTCTTTGTAAAAGCTCACTAAAATACTGAAGACACTTATTATCATTATTGTAGAAATGCAGCAAAAGAAGGTAAGTTTCGTTTAAGGGCCCAGAATTCAAACATAAACCATGCTGCCCATTTCATTGCATTTTATAAGGAGTAATAAAACTGCAGAGCATGGCTGCAAAATAATCTGAATTAATCTGTTGTTCTGATCCTTTCTGCTTCACCCATCCAACAGGCCCAATTTCTGCAGTGGAAAAGATATTCCCATTAAAAAAAAAAAAAAAAAGAAGTTGGAATTATCCTTCTCTGAGAAATACATTATCTAAATATTTTCTGTGTGATTTGAGTGACTGCCAGCTTTAGAAACCATGTCCCTTGTGACTTCTCAGCCTGAGCTGAAGCTAATCCTAACCTAAGGATCAGGTGGGAGCAGTCAAAGCTATATTTATATGACCTTCATTTTTCACTTGGAAGGAAGGTCCCCATAAAACTACACTCAGGGACTCGCGCAGAAGGTATGTATGTGGGAAGTAAGTTCTTTCCTTCTGATTGGAAGTCATAATAATCTTGTACCTTTCTGTCAAACTCACCCTCTCGGTGTGTGTGTTGGTGGGACTGAGGTGCAGGGGAAGCCGCCATAGTCCACTGAGACTGGACCAAAAGAAAACAGAGACCAGGATGCCAGGAGGTCTCAGAAGCCTGCCTCCCCAAAGTATTTGAGAAGATTGCAATGTCGGAGGCTTTCTGGTCATGTTGCTTTACCCCAATACAACTTTGAAGCTTCAGTCACTCAAAAGAGCTTGGCCCACAACCCATAATGAGCACATTGAAATTTTCTATTTCTCTTCTGGATTAAAAAACAAAAAAAATTTTAATGACTTAAAGGAGAAATAGTAAACTCAGTCACTTAGCCAAATTTGGCTGCCAGAGCCTAAACTTGTGTTTGAATCTGAATGCTCTGGCATAGAGCATACAGTTTCCAGTCTGCCACAGGTGGCGCCATGCCATATCACTGCTTTATTTGTTTCCAGAGTCACAAAATTTCCAGTGTGGTTTTACTTCTTTAACTATGTAGAAAATCTCAGAAACAAATCTCTCCCAATACGCTTATTATATTTGTAAGAAGGTAGTAATGACAATAGCAATGCTTTAGGCTGACATAAAGGTAGGATTGTAAAGGTCATTTTAGGGAAGATATTCATATATGGAAATAAAGTACAAGGCATATATGCATTAGCAAAAGAAAATAAAGTGTATTTTCATACACTTCTTTGGTCTTCAGGAATAAATTTTATTGCTAGATAATGCTACCACCAGAAAATAGAAGGGTTATAATCTTTTAGGGCTTCCCTTGTGACTTAGATGGTAAAGAATTTGCCTACAATGTGGGAGACCTGGGTTCAATCCCTGGGTTAGGAACATCCCTTGGAGGAGGGCATGGCAATCCACTCCAATATTCTTGCCTGGAGAATCCCCATAGACAGAAGAGCCTGGTGAGCTACAGTCCATGGGGTCACAAAGAGTTGGACACAGCTGAGCAAGTAAGAACACCACAGCACAGCACATGATCTTTTAAGTTTACTGTCTTATGAGATAAGGAAGATTCACAGTTCAAATACAGCATTTGTTGAATGTATGCAAATATGCAAATCCCTGTGTCAGAGAGTATAGGGGCTCCAAAGCATGTAAAGCAGCACTCTTAAACTCAAGGAATGCAGGGTCTAGAGGAGGGTGCAGACATGCAGACAGCAGTCAGGAAGGAGGCAAACAGGAAGAAGTAAGAAATGTTGTGTCCATAATCAACCAGCTTCAAGTCCCCAAGATGAAATGCCACCACTGCTCTGGCCTCTTTCTAGCCCTTTTCCCTCCCAAAGCCAGAGCTAGTTTTTGAGAAATAAAATATTTTCTGCCATATCAGTAAACAAGGATGTCACAGTCAGCAGTGGTTACAGCCCTCCAATGTCAGCTGGTGAACCCTAAGGGCACTGAGGAAGGGGAAAAATATGTGTGAATTACCACTCACCAGACTGCAGCCACTCCCTACGCAGAGCCCCAAGGGAGCTCAGGAAGTGAAAAACAATATACTGGCCCCAGATAAGTGAGGTACATGTGAAAGAAATGATTTCAGTGAGCCCAGACTCTTGCATCTTACCATACATAGAAAAGTGCTAAGTTCTTTAATTGGGGATGCCTGGTTTTCTTTCAGTTCAGTTCAGTCGCTCAGTCGGGTCCAACTCTTTGCGACCCCATGGATTGCAGCAGGCCAGGCCTCCCTGTCCATCACCAAATCCTGGAGTTTACTCAAACTCATGTTCATCGAGTCGGTGATGCCATCCAGCCATCTCATCCTCTGTCGTCCCCTTCTCCTCTCGCCTTCAATCTTGGCCAGCATCAGGGTCTTTTCAAATGAGTCAGCTCTTCCCATCAGGTGGCCAAAGTATTGGAGTTTCAGCTTCAACATCAAGTCCTTCCAATGAATATTCAGGACTGATTTCCTTTAGGATGGACTGGTTGGATCTCTTTGCAGTCCAAGGGACTCTCAGGAGTCTTCTCCAACACCACAGTTCAAAAGCATCAGTCCTTCAGCGCTTAGCTTTCTCTATAGTCCAACTCTCACATCCATATGTGACCACTGGAAAAAACAAAAAACAAAAAAACAAAAAAAAAAACAGAAAAACCATAGCCTGACAAGACAGATATTTGTTGGCAAAGTCATATCTCTGCTTTTTAAATATGTTGTCTAGATTGATCATAACTTTTCTTCCAAGGAGTGTCTTTTAATTTCATGGCTGCAGTCACCATCTGCAGTGATTTTGGAGCCCAATAAAATAAAGTGTACCACTGTTTCCACTGTTTCCCCATCTATTTGACATGAAGTGATGGGACCGCATGCCATGATCTTTGTTTTCTGAATGTTGAGCTTTAAGCCAACTTTTTCACTCTCCTTTTTCACTTTCATCAAGAGGCTCTTTAGTTCTTCACTTTTTCCCATAAGGGGGGTGTCATCTGCATATCTGAGGTTATTGATATTTCTCCCAGCAATCTTGATTCCAGCTTGTGCTTCCTCCAGGCCAGGGTTTCTCATGATGTACTCTGCGTATAAGTTAAATAAGCAGGGTGACAATATATAGCCTTGACATACTCCTTTCCTGATTTGGAACCAGTCTGTTGTTCCATACCCAGTTCTAACTGTTGCTTCCTGACCTGCATACAGATTTCTCAGGAGGCAGGTCAGGTGGTCTGGTATTCCCATCTCTTTAAGAATTTTCCACACTTTACTGTAATCCACACAGTCACAGACTTTGGCATAGTCAATAAAGTAGAAATAGATGTTTTTCTGGAACTCTCTTGCTTTTTTGATGATCCAGTGGATGTTGGCAATTTGATCTCTGGTTCCTCTGCCTTTTCTAAAACCAGCTTCAACATCTGGAAGTTCACGGTTTACGTATTGTTGAAGCCTGGCTTGGAAAATTTTGAGCATTACTTTGCTAGCATGTGAGATGAGTGCAATTGTGTGGTAGTTTGAACATTCTTTGGCATTGCCTTTCTTAGGGATTGGGCTGAAAACTGAACTTTTCCAGTCCTGTGGCCACTGCTGGGTTTTCCAAATTTGCTGGCATAGAGTGCAACACTTTCACAGCATCATCTTTTAGGATTTAAAATAGCTCAACTGGAATTCCATCACTTCCATTAGCTTTGTTCATAGTGATGCTTCCTAAGACCCACTTGACTTCACATTCCAGGATGTCTGGCTCTAGGTGAGTGATCACACCATCGTGGTTATCTGGGTGATGAAGATCTTTTTTTGTATAGTTCTTCTGTGTATTCTTGCCACCTTCTTAATACCTTCTGTTTCTGTTAGGTCCATACCATTTCTGTCCTTTATTTTGCCCATCTTTGCCTAAAATGTTCCCTTGGTATCTCTAACTTTCTTGAAGAGATCTCTAGTCTTTCCCATTCTATTGTTTTCCTCTACTTCTTTGCACTGATACTTGAGGAAGGCTTTCTTATCTCTTCTTGCTATTCTTTGGAACTCTGCATTCAGATGGATATACCTTTCCTTTTCTCCTTTGCTTTTGACTTCTCTTCTCAGCTACTTGTAAGGCCTCCTCAGACAACCATTTTGCCCTTTTGTATTTCTTTTTCTTGGGGATAGTCTTGCTCCCTGACTCCTGTACAATGTCACGAACATCTGTCCATGGTTTTCTTCTATTAACAATAATCTTTTGATGTTCAAACTACCTTCCCTTTGTTGCAAAACTTCTAAATAACCTGGTTCCGCTTCATGCCTCCTCGGAGCAGTTCTCTCAGGGTTACTTAAGATGCTGTCTTCTGGGCTTGGAGTTCTAAAAATTCCCACTGAATAAAATATAACTCTCAACTTTAAGGTTGTGAGCATTTTTAAGTTGACACTTCTCAAAATACAGTCTTCATCTGGTTCCCTCTATGTGAAAATATATCAGCTAACTTCCCACTGGCCTATTCTATAAACAGCAAAGTTCTTCATAGTGTTTCAGCAGGCAGGTAGCTGGATTGAGCAGAAAAAGGAGAGCATGAGCCAGTTGGCTGGACACCATGCATCTTGTAAACAGTGCACATCCGTGGACAGATAAAGAAAAGGAGGAACCTTCAGACTGACAGGAAACCACACATTTTGGGGTGATAAGCTTCCTGGAGGCAGACAAAGAAAGGTGGGAAAAGCCGAGAATCTCCAATGTCCAAATGTAACCTGTTGCTCATTATGTTATCATTACAATAAAATTAGCCTAGAAGCTAAGAAGTACCCATCATGCACTGATGCCCTAACAATTCTAATCTAAGCTAAATAAGGACAAAAATCCCTCCTCCCCTCGGGAAGGTGGAGGTGGGATAAAAATCAAGGAAGAAGACCCTCCAAACTCCTTCTTCCCCAATGAATATTCCACCCATTCATTTGTATGCCCCTCATAATGAGCTTGCCAAAGAAACCCAGCTACTCACTTGTCTGCCAGCTCTCCCTCTGAGAGCATATTCTTACTTAAATAAATCCTCACTTTACTCTCTTGATTTCCCTGTCTCATTTCTGAATGAAGGGTCTGGCCTGAGGACTCTGGTGTCTCCTGAGCACCATCTCCTCTCCCATCTTCCAGCCATACTTCCTTCAGTGCAGGGCTCTTCCTGTGATGCTCTTTACTCCTCACACACATTTTGATCTCTCATCTCTATGATCATGTTAACTATGATTTCCTTAGAGCACTTTTGTCACAGTTCAGTTCCTTTGTTATCTTTAATATCTCAGTTGGAAAATGTACATTAATCAGAGTGATTATATGTTTAATCCCCACCCCACACTGTATGTAGTGGGATGGTGTCCATGTCAGCTTACATATTTATCACCTGTGCCTGGCACTGAGTCTGAGACACAGTGAGAGAATAGTTAAACACATTATTAAGTAAATAAAGGAAGACTCTTCTAAATCCCATGATCCCAGCAGCATAGCTAAGAGTAAAACTTGCCCTTGAGATGTTCCTTTCTGGAATAGTGAGAGGAATAATTGAATAACTGAAGGGGGCCTGAGGCAGGGTCAGGGAAGTCAAGCCTGAGGCCTCAGCACTTGTTGCCCTGTCTCACATTCTCAGGCAGGAATGGAAATTCTTCTTTGGGAATGAAGGCAACAGTGTTGTGAACAGCTGATCTCCTAGGAAGAAGATTAATCTCCATGATCACAGAGAACCACAAAAACTCTCCAGGCAAGCAGCTCCCTAAGGTTGTTTTTGCTGAAAGGTCCAAACAAAGGATTCTGAAGAGACTTTGCCTTCATAATCTTTAATCCAGAAATAGAGATAAAATGGAAGGATTTAGACTTGGTATAAGCTTCTCTGTGTCAATTTAATTTCAATTTGTTTAACAAAAGAGTGGCAGCTTTTCCTCAGCAGTTACTTTTGTTTTCTGTGGCTATACAGATGGAGTTTACAACAGGATGACATATGCATTCCTGTTTAGCAGATCCAAGGTTTAACGTGGACGTCATTCCTCGTGGATATAACTGGTGATGCATGTGTACCTGGGCGTGGGCTTATCTCTCTCCTGGCAACAAGAAGAAAATGCAGCAGCCACACTTCCCAGTACACTTGGGAATGGTTGTTTTTACTTTTGTCTTACTTTACTCAGTATCTTTTTATGAAGTAGTTACCCTGTTAAGTGATTCTGCAGGTGAGGAATCACACTTGCACAGGCTGTATACCATTGGCTCAGGAAGTACAGTTTTCCTGTGGCATCAATTTTTCCTCAATTTTGTGAACTATCAGTTTTCCAGTTTTCCAAGCACACAATCCTCAATTAGGCCAGCATTAAAAGACAGTCAACTCACAAACCACATTCAGTCTGGTTGGGCTGAGTTTCTGTCTTTCTCATCTGTGTCTCAGAATGCACCTGAGTGGATCTGTAGTCTCATCAGAACAAGATAAGAATAACTTACAAGAATTTTTAAACCTAAGATCCAAACTTGTATTGAAGTCAGAAATAATAAATACTAAACTGGAGCAAACAAATGATTTTAAACTCAATTTTTCCCACGTGAATTGATATGATTTGAATAACTAAATCAGGAAGAAAGGAGAGGGGAAAGGGAGGAAGGAATTTCTATTGCTTTAAAAATAAAACATAAGTATTTTCCAGCCCAGAACCCCACCTTTCAGCATTTGAGTGAAGTCTGCAGCTGACAGCAGAATGGCAAATCCCCAAATAGGAGTAATTAATGACCAGAGAGACCATGAAACAGAATCCATATTCAATCAGCTGAGCCTGAAATAAAATGACCAAATAAATGGGGGAAAGTAAAAAACAATACTGCCTGCCTTTCCCACAAAAAAACTTTCACCTCCTTATTTGACCCAATTAGTCCCTCTAATATGTTTTCCTCCTGGAAATAATTGACAGACAGGCTGACTATTGGGTAGAATAAGTGATCAAATATTTTAATACCCTTTTAAATCTTAGAGTCAGTTATTTAATGACTTTATGGGAAGAAACCTGCAGAGGGAAAATATCTAGTGGAAAATGAGATAAATGTGAAAGTGGGTGGTAAATTGTGAAGTTCTATTTAAGAGGTGTAGCATCACTATACAGAAAAAATAGGCAGACTAAGGGTACTTTAAGAAAGAACTTGATGATAGTAACAAACACTTCATCTTTCATCCTGAATCCTGAAAATAGAAATGGAACTCATACCAAGATTAATCCACCAACATCAAGTTATTACCAAAATATAATTTCAGCAACTCATTTGAAGTAAATATATGTGCTCAGTTGTGTCTGACTCTTTGGGACCCCATGGACTATAGCTCACAAGGCACCTCTGTCCATGGGATTTTTCAGACAAGAATACTGGAATGGGCTGCCATGTTCTACTCCATATAAATTCTCCAGGCAAGAACATTGGCATAGGTAGCCATTCCCTTCTCCAGGGGATCTTCCTGACCCAGGGATCAATCTCAGGTCTCCTACACAGCATGAAGATTCTTTACCATCTGAGTTACCAAGGAAGCCCCCACCAGGGAAATGCTCAAATACCTCCATATACTTAACTCACTGATTACACAGTTCTTAGAGCTAGGGACAATTCCAAATACATGTCCCCTGGTACATGTAATATACTAAACACACTGCCTAATATCTATAGCATCCAAAACTAAAACCCCATTTCCCAAAGACATTATGTTAAAATGAGAACATAATCAATGATTTTGAGAAACAGATAAACAGTTACACAAGCAGCACAGTCACTGAACTGACTTGATTCACTGTGCAAGCAAGTCAGATACGCCTTTGGAACAGATGGCCTTTTAATCAATGACCTTCCTTGCTCAGTGCTAAACCTGAGATTAAGACATTAGTGTTAGTAATGATTTCCAATTGTTTGACATCCTAATATATTATAGCCTGTAAATCATTCTTACAGAGTGAACCCTGCAAGTCTCCTAGAACTTGTGGACAAATAATAGTCATTAATTGGCTCCTGTGTTAGCACATCTTAGCAACCTAAAATGCTGAGCAAATTCCTAAAAGAAATGCAAATAATCAATGGAAGAGAGTGACTATGGTTATAAAATTATATTCCTCTTCTACAGAAGTGATGAGAAGCAAAGAAAGAAGGAAGGGAAAAAGAAATATTTTAAAGAAATATTTGTAAAGAAGTATTTACAATACTTGTTTTCACATGTGAATGCTAGATTACAATGCAAAGCTGGTAAATATTTAATAGCCAGCTCTGATCTGTAGCATTTGCTAATTTCCATGCTGTAAATACTCCCACCATAGCCAATTTGAAGCTATATATTGAGGTCAATTTGCCCACAACTTTACTGAACAGTAAAAAATAGGTCTCATAAACTAGTACAATCATATACCAGCATACCACTGCATATGGAGAGCAATTATTTGGGATGTATGACTTTCAGTTTCTTTATAAGTTTTCCAGAAGGGGAATCTGAGGCCTAGAAAATCTGAAGGCTTTTCAAATACATGATAAGAAATACAATCAGATTAGCTTCTACTCTACTGTCTTTATGTTTAGTTTTATACAGGAAGAATTGAAAGAGGTTCAGATTTTTTTTTTTTTTTCTTATATTGAGATAGACCTGTTATCCAAAACACTGCACCATTGTTCATTCATTCTAGGAGGAAGGAAAGGTAGAGAGAAGTGGGGAATATTTTGGGGCTGAGTTAATTATCCTAGCAGTTACTAATTCACTGGACCCTTTGCTCTAAACTTGGTCACAATAAATCAATGAAAAAAAATTTAACTTTAACCTATTCAATAGTTTTTCTAAGATATTTATCAGCAATTTCATGTCTTCAAAGTTCCTCTGTTCTTCTTACAGTCTTGAACTACAAGGCTATCTTTATGATGGAAAAGGCAATATAATTTCTGTGCCCACTCACAGAAATCAGTATTTAAAATTAGTAATGTGAAACATTTCATAATTACTGAGGAGAGACTGCCCACAAAAACCTTTAGATTCAGAAAAATCTTTGACTAAAAAACATCTTGAAGTGAACACAGAAAACTTTTAATACAGAAATGAGATAAGGCAGTTATTGTTTTAATTATATAGTCTCATGATAGATAATCTTTCTATAATCATAGAATTGCTTTAAAGCACCACAACAGTTATAGATCTCCTCAAAAGCTTGGTAGGATGTGTTTGTGCATTCATTTACTAAAAATGGCTTTTGGACCTTAAAGCATCCTTTGAAAGTATTAATTTCTAGTTATTTTAGATAACTCAGAAGATTTTGCTGTCTTTCACCAGTATTCTTATCAAATAAAATAAACTATAAGGAAAATTTTATCTAAGAGGCCAGGAACAGACTAGAATTAAAAGAACTGGCAGTAGAAGAGAAGAAAGGAAACAGGAAAGGACCTAGTTTCAGACAACTGATTATGATCCAGTCCTTGCCTATTCTCTCACTAACATATTTGGCTGTGATTGGTATGTCTATTTGAAAAATTAATGCTCATGAAGAATTCACTTTGTATCTTGAGAAGATTAGGTGTAGCATCAAGTTTCTGAAGATTGAACTTTAAGTTTCCTAAAGTTGTTATGTAGGGAAGGATTTAACTGATTCTGCAAAAGTCCAGAGGACAAAACTAGAATTGAAACTAGAAGGTTCCAACAGGGAGCATTTAATACAGGTGAAAAACAAATCTTTCAGCTGGAGCTGTTGAAAGATAGAATGGCTGGGATGAAGTCATTAATTCCTCTGAAAGGCATAAACCTATCTCAGAGATGGTATAGAGGTTGGACTGGATGGTCTCTTAAACATCATCCTATGATTCCATTGAAATAGGACCTTTGACAAACTATTGGTATTCAAGCATCTAAACTTGTACTATACAAATCACAACCCTCAATACATGATAGTTGACAATTTTGATAGTTCTCTGGAAGAGAAAATGGTGAATCATCATAGTGAACTATGACATGATCACAAAACATAATGAAAAAACATAAGTCTATTTCCACCAATGCCGATGAATAAAGAGTTCATCTTATTTCAAAAATGAATATTTGAGAGGGTGAATAAAATTTGTGTGGGTGGAAAATGCCAAGCATTTCTAGCAGACATGGATGAATGATGAAGAAAACCCTCAATTTTCTAATAAGCAGATAAAGTGGTAGCACAAGTATGTGCACTACCTAAAACAAAATCAGCAATGTAAAAGCTTAGTTGATCAGTCCCTCCCCAGAAACTCCTTGGTAATTTTTTTTCAATTTCCTCAGGAAAAAAACAACTCCAAAGTCAAATTTATTTGTCAAAATATCTTCAAGATGTTGTTTTTTTCAACATCATAACTAAAGACTTGCAATGCTAAACATATACCAGTCTCAGAAGAAATGGGCAATGCAGTAGAATCTTTGAAGATGAGCAAAGGATCAAATAGAGCCTGGGTCTCTCTGCTGCCTCAGCACTGAAGCCAGCACCTAGCCAGTTATGGCTCACCTGTGGGAGGGCTGGGTCTACTCCAGGTCTCCCTCCAGATCACTCCATATCAGGGCATGAATGAAGTATCTGCTCTTTTTTTCAAAGTCTTTAAAGAAAAGCATGTTGACATAACAGCTCTGTAGGTCAGAATCACTTGTGGGCTTCCTATACATACAGATTTCTGAGCTCCATTACCATAGATCATACTTCAAAAGGGCTGAGGAAGAGGCTGAACACATGTATTTTTTAAAGGATCTAGAGGCGATTCTGATGCCCTTCCAGGATTGAGGAGTGGTTAAGGAGGCAGGTACAGGGAAAGTCTAGTGGTGGGAGGAGGTCAATAATGACACCAGACAGGTGGGAATTTCAACACCTAATTCCATCAGAATATAACCTGAGTAGAGTGATAGTTCTTAACAATTTGTGGGTCATGAACTTTTTTTGAGAAGTTGATTTAAAACAACACTATGAATTCTTTTTCCTCACATTTGCAAGAAAAAAATCCACAAAATTATGTAAAGATCTTACAAATGTAAGGAATTGTATACTAAACAATGTATGGAAAGAGGGGATTTACATGTCAGGAAAGAGGGAAAAGCATAGCCACCATAAATATTAATCTCTTACACAGGCTTGTTTTCTCTTCTAAACAAACAGGAGACTATTATGTGCACTTCCTTCCTGCAGATGGAACACGAAAGCAATTTGGCATTGTTTAAAAAGTTGGGGAAGTGGGGAGCATGCACTTGGGTAAGACAAACTTGGGTTTGAATTTCAGCTCTAACATATCTAAACTTCTGCACCTTCTCTGAGCCCTAGTGTTCTTTTCTGTAAATTGGCTTATTAAAACCTCTTTAGTTGACTTGTTGAGAGGATTAAATAAGAAAATATATAGATATTTTGCACCATCCCAAACAAATAATAGGTAACCAACAAATGGAAGTAACATCACCAATGACAAACATTGCTATGATGATATGAACAATCGTCCCTACCCAAGACACATAGAGGCTAGAAGTTCCCAACAGGAATATGAGGTTATGCTTGGATCTTTCAAAGAACTATGGAACCAAAGTGGGTTTGGAAAACTAACCAATCCTTCCAGGAATGTAGATGATAATTTCAGCATAGTGTCAACCTATCCCATATAGCAGGCTCTCTGAGACTGGACATGCACATGAATGGCCTGGAGATCCTGTCAAAATGTAGATTCCAATTCAGTAGCTCTGCAGTGGGGCAAGAGAGCCTGAAGCTCTAATAATCTCCCTGTTGATACCATGCTGTTAGTCTGTGGACCACTTTTTCAATATGGAAAGACTATCTGAAACCTCTAAAATCAAGAATAGGGGAGAGAAGGAGATCATAAGAGAGACTGACTTTTAAATAATAATAACTTTTTAGAAACTTGAGTGCTTTTTCTTATTGTTGGCTTACTCTAATCAACCTAAGTGCCTACCACCCCTAAGGCATACAGCATAATTCTGGAGGCCATGACACGGCCTTAGGTCTAAGATTCACTATAAATGCTAAACTGTGTGACTGAAAAACTAGCTGCTGGTGTATTCCAAGCTAGATGCAGCAAGATGGTAGACTATTACAGGGTTTCCTGAAATAACCCTAAACGCTCTGAAACTATTCAGATCACAGGAAAGCACATGGCTCTTCTCAATTCTAAATTCAATGTTTAACTTTTAAATATACATGAAATAATTATGTATAGAGCTACATTTTTAATATAGGTATGAATAAATTATGAGTAGAGTCTTTAGGACATGTACTATCATATTTTTATTTTGTTTATAGTTTTCTCATTAAGTACTTTCATGATTTTCACTGATTGAAACTATTCTAATTTTACCTCCCACTCCATCTCACCCATTTTCTGTTACTCTTTGTATTTCCTCAGAGACTAAGACCTATAGAAAAAAAATTTTTGCAATGAAGAGAAAAGGTTAGTAAAATAAGGGACAACATCATACAAGGTCAAGTAGACAACTAAACAAATCCACATGGCCCCCCAAAAGACTAGAGATTTCTGATCTTATATAATACTTCATATTAGCTTGTATTGGTATTTTACCTTTTTCTTCCCTTAGGGATTCTTTAATGTTATTTTAAATAAATGTTCTACAAGCATTCAAAAGTTAAAAAAAAAAACAAAACAAAAAACCTGAAATGTTTTTATGAGTTACCTGGCTTCAGTTAAAAGATGATGAAGAAATAATGTCCTAAGTATTAACTAATTACTTTTAATTTCATGTGATCACAAATAAACCATATCTAGAATCCCAAAATATCAACATAATTTTTTATATTGAATCTTGTTACTTTTGCTATCATTGGTTTCGTTCATGATTCTTTTAAAGCTATTTAAGACTGTATATTTGGATGGTTTGAGATATCTTGTCAAAACATTCTTATGGGTACATTTCTTACTGAACAAAATAAACAGTTGTCTGTTTAATGATAAGAATCATCATGTGCATCAAAAGTTTCTATCTAAAAAGATTTGCTAACTGCTTAACATCTCAGAAAAAGAAACATAATTATATCTCAAGCCCAACAAGAGAAAAGAATGTCTTTTCTGGGAACAGAATTAAATAACTAAAAACAAACAGAAAAAATGCACATGAAACTGCACAAAATTAAAACAACCAAAAACTTACACAGCTCTATTTACACAGATAAATATGTATACTTCAACAGCTTCTTCCAAAAAGTTACAGTAATTCACATACCCATCAGCAATGTATGACAGTATTTGTTTATCCATACCATTGCCAGCAATGGAGCTTATTGCCTATTTTCAATTTTAATAATAATTTCAATTTAATTTTAATTTCTTTTATTACAGAAGTTGAACTTCTTTTATATATTTCATACATTTGTACTGGCCATCTGCCTTCCATCTTAAATACCTTGTTTAATTGCAGGCTTTGTCTATTTTTTTAACCATATTTCTACTTTTCTTATTGTTTTATAGAAGCTCATTGAACATTAAGTACAAGTTTCTTATTTATCATGTAGTCTTGCAAATATTTTCTCAGTTTAGACTTATTTTCTTACTTTTTGTTGTATACTTCCCACACAAAAATTCCTAATTTTGTTAGTCAAAAATTTTTCAACTCTTTTTAAGATTTTTCCTCTCTTTTAAGGAAAATTAAACAAATGTAATTCTAAAGTTTCTTCTATTTATCATTTTAATCTTTGTATTTACATCTTTATTCTACCTCATATATATATATATATATATGATGTGAAATAGCTTTTAACTTTATCTTGTTCCAGATGGAGACCATAATTGGAGGCCTATAACATTTTCCCTCTGAATTTAAACTAGACATTTATCACAAATTAGATTTCCATATATAACTTAAATCTATTTCTGGATGTTTTTCTTTTCTACTAGTTCCTGGATTTCATATCATGCTGTTTTGATTAGATAATCTTAAAAGTATATTTGAACAGCTGGTAATACAATATAATTTTCCTTTTCCAAGATATTCTCTAGAATTCTGATACATTCATTTTTTCACACAAAAGTGAAAATAATTTCTTTCATTTCAAAAACATAAGACTCCGGTTGGAATTTCATTAAAAATGCACATTCATTTTGGAAGAATTAGTATTTTCATGATTTTAAGTCTTCCTGTGAATTCAGTTTTCATTTATTCAACTCATCAATAATGTTGTACATCCTTCCTCACACAAAAACTGCACCCTTCTTGTTAAATATATTCCTAGATATATAATGATGAAGGGAATATATTTTCCACTACTATATCTAACTTATTATTGCTACTATTTTTAAAAAACTGTTAACTTTTTGTCATTCCCTTTATTTTTTCAAAGGCAAAGAAAATACTAAGAACTAAGAATGGCCTTCCCTTGGGCATCCAGTTGGTATAACTTGTCCCTATTTATACACTTTGGTTTAAAATAAGGCTTTTAAATAGATAATTCAGGCATGTGACTTAAATCTCAGGTTACAAAAGGATTGTCTCTTTTTAGTTAAAAGATACTGTATTTTCATGAAGAAATTTAAAATTCTTATTATGTTTTAACACTTCTGTTTTCTTTGTTGCACGTTCCTTTTCCTGTGCTTATGTATTTTAAGATATTTCAGTTGATGTACATACAATTTTGTTTTTTACTTAGGTATTATAAATTGCAGGGTTGTATATTTGATTTCTTTTTATATCATAAGTCATTCACATAGAACTGGTCATTTGGTTGCTTGTCAGTGATCGCTCTGTGATAAAGCATTTTTAAGTGTGAAAAAAAAAAAAAGAAAATACTAAAATCAGCAAAAGAAGGTGGGAAATTTTCAAAGCTATAAGCAAAAATTAACCAATACAATAGGAAATATTAATTAAATAAGTTTTCTTGAGCTTGAAAAGAGGGGAAAAAAAAAGGTAAAATAAATTTACATACTATTAGAAGAAAGGGGAAAACTAACATAAATGTAGACAAAGTTAAAATCACTTTTATTCTTATTAGTAAAAAAAAAAAAAAAAGGCAACAAAAGAGAAAGGAAACAAGTGGGACTACATCAAACCTGTGAACTGTTTTCCCCACTTGGCCATCATCATTCCCAAACCTCCACCTCAATTAAAAGCTATTTCTTTGTCTAATATGTTTCAAACCCAAATCGGCTGTCGACTTAAGAAGATAATGTCAAAATGCAAGTTCTGGAGATAGACAGGCTAGATTTCTGTGTTTTATCATTTACCAGCTGGGAAACTTTGGGCAAGGTATTTATCGTCTGTACCTCAGTTTCCTCAACTCGGACACTGGAATAACAATAAAACCTACTTCATAGTGTTATTGGGAGGATTAAATTTAAAAATCTATTAAAAGCACTTAGGATAGTGGCTTGCATGTAATAAATGCCTCAAAATGTTAACTATTTGATAATGGTGATGATGGTGGAGAGGAGGGAAGAGAGAGGGGAGTAGGAGAAAAGAGAGGAAGAGGAGAAAGCACTCTGCTGCTTGCTAAATTCTTTATCCTGACTTCTGTGTGGAAGGCACTTCCAATGACTCTTAACATGCTCCTTCTCAGAATTCCTAGAGAAACTTCAAAATGATCCGAACCTCAAGAGAGGCCCAAATCTTTGTACTTAGGACCCCTTTAACTGGTCTTTGCTAAGCTCTTTCATTTATTCATTCACATAAGTATTAATTGAGTGTCTGCTATGAGCCAGGCCTTGGGGTCACAGTGGAAAACAAAGCAGATGTAGACCTTGCCTTCATGAAACTTCAAGTCTCTTAGACCTTGGGTTCTGAATTCTGGGATTACTCTTAGGTTTCATTGCTCTTCCTCAAAGTAACATAACGGCTTCTCCTAGAGCTCTGACTCAATAGCACAGAATCGGATCCGAAGACACAACTGTAGGTTGACTCAACTTTATTTTCACTGCAGAATAAAAGGAGTGTTGATACAAAATCTGCCTATTCCTCTGTTATCTCAGTCCAGTAGAACTTTCTGTACTGTTGACAATTTCCTATATCTGTGCTGTCCACTATAGTAACATGAGGGCACCCAAAATGTGGCTAGTGCAACTGAGAACTGAATTTTTAATTATATGTAATTTTAATATCTGTATGTGGCTACCATATTGAAGAACACAATATTGAACACATATTGAAGAAAATTTTTGTTTGTAACAATCTGGAAACTGAATTTGGCCTTATTATTATTATTAATTCCCTGTAGGCTGAGTTTATTTACATTGCAAAAAAAAAAAAAAGGTCTGAGGAATATTGGAAGGAAGTTCAGAAATAGTACTGTGGACAAACAAGCACAAGCTGCAGTTATACTTTGGAATAAAACTTCATTCTTTTGCATAGAAAGAAACGTTCTTTAGTAGGGAAATTTTAAAAGGTTCTGCCAAACAAGAAATGCTACTTGAATAATAAGAATTTACTCACCTCACTCACCCCCCCAAAAAAGAATTTACTCCCTTCTCTTAGCAGGAGAGATGATCAATGATTAGAACAATTTACAAATGTCAGTTTGAACACATCTGCATTCATAGCCTGGGACAGCAGTGAGAGAATGGAGGGGATGTTGCAGCGCCTGAATCTCCCTTGCTTTGTCTCCCTTTTGATGGTCTTTGTACTGATGAAAATTTCCATTCAGTGACATCCTGCAGTTCCTTTAAGGTACAGTATTTTCTATTCTTCTTTTACTTATGAGATTAGATTAAAGGGAGTGGATTTTTAAGATTTCTGTCATACTGATATTTTTTGATGCTGTCCCTACAATAAGGAGTATAGAAGCCACACTGGAAACCAAGTCCCTAAGTCAGAGCGGGTTATCAGACATTCAGTAGCCAGTGTTGATCAAGAATTCACAGGTCTCAGGGAAAGTCCCTCAAGGCAAGTATCTCCCAGTTGGAGATACAGAGACAGATGTGGCCATACTTTCTTGCTCAGTCCTTGGAATTAGCCCAACACTGATGTTAACATTTACTAAAGGTTAGAAGCTCAAACTACCACACAATTGCACTCATCTCACACGCTAGTAAGGTAATGCTTAAAATTCTCCAAGCCAGGCTTCAACAATACTTCAACCGTGAACTTCCAGATGTTCAAGCTGGTTTTAGAAAAGGAAGAGGAACCAGAGATCAAATTGCCAACATCCACTGGATCATCAAAAAAGCACGAGAGTCCCAGAAAAACATCTAGTTCTGCTTTCTTGACTATGCCAAAGCCTTTGACTATGTGCATCACAATAAACTGTGGAAAATTCTGAAAGAGAAGGGAATACCAGACCACCTGACCTGCCTCTTGGGAAACCTGTATGCAGGTCAAGAAGCAGCAGTTAGAACTGGACATGGACCAACAGACTGGTTCCAAATAGGAAAAGGAGTACGTCAAGGCTGTATATTGTCACCCTGCTTATTTAACTTATATGCAGAGTACATCATGAGAAACGCTGGGCTGGATGAAGCACAAGCTGGAATCAAGATTGCCAGGAGAAATATGAATAACCTCAGATTTGCAGATGACACCACCCTTATGGTAGAAAATGAAAAAGAACTAAAGAGCCTCTTGATGAAAGTGAAAGAGGAGAGTGAAAAAGTTGGCTTAAAGCTCAACATTCAGAAAACTAAGATCATGGCATCAGGTCCTATCACTTCATGGCAAATAGATGGGGAAACAGTGGAAAGAGTGGCTGACTTTATTTTGGCGGGGCTCCAAAGTCACTGCAGATGGTGACTGCAGCCATGAAATTAAAAGATGCTTACTCCTTGGAAGGAAAGTTATGACCAACCTAGACAGCATATTAAAAAGCAAACACATTACTTTGTCAACAAAGGTCTGTCTAGTCAAGGCTATGGTTTTTCCAGTAGTCATGTATGGACATGAGAGTTGGACCATAAAGAAAGCTGAGCACGGAAAAATTGATGCTTTTGAACTGTGGTGTTAGAGAAGACTTTTTGAGAGTCCATTGATATGCAAGGAGATCCAACCAGTCCATCCTAAAGGAGATCAGTCCTGAGTTTTCATTGGAAGAATTGATGTTGAAGCTGAAACTCCAATAGTTTGGCTACCTGATGGGAAAAGCTGACTCATCTGAAAAGACCCTGAGGTTGGGAAAGATTGAAGGTAGCAGGAGAAGGGGACGACAGAGGATGGGATGGTTAGATGGCATCACTGACTCAATGGACATGAATCTGGATAAACTCTGGTGTTGGTGATGGACAGGGAGGCCTGGCGTGCTGCGGTTCATGGGGTCACAAAGAGTCGGACACTACTGAGCTACTGAACTAAACTGAATAGGTCATAGTGACACTATAACATAGCTCAATTGGGAGGGTATGAAGAGCATATCCTGTAAAGTGGATAAGGCTTTATTACACAGAAATTATTATAAAAATTTACTCTTGTTCATTACCATGGTGTTTCTATGAATCATAAAATCAGTGACATTTCCCAAAACCTTGGAAGTAATACCAATGTTCCAGAAACCAGTTTGGAAGGGGGTATGGCAATAGCTGAGTTTTCCAAATTTGCTGGCATACTGCATGCAGCACTTTCACAGCATCATCTTTTAGGACTTGAAATAGCTCAACTGGAATTCCATCACATCCACTAACTTTGTCTGTAGTGATGCTTTCTAAGGCCCACTTGACTTCACATTCCAGGATATCTGTCTCTAGGTGAGTGATCGCACCATCGTGGTTATCTGGGTCGTGAAGAGCTTTTTTG
Organism: Cervus canadensis; assembly: GCF_019320065.1. Taxonomy (NCBI): domain Eukaryota; kingdom Metazoa; phylum Chordata; class Mammalia; order Artiodactyla; family Cervidae; genus Cervus; species Cervus canadensis. The sequence continues at coordinate 60,172,062 of NC_057386.1, read as the reverse complement.
GATAGTTCTTCTGTGTATTCTTGCCACCTCTTCTTAATATCTTCTGCTTCTGTTAGGTCCATACCATTTCTGTCCTTTATCAAACCCATCTTTGCCTGAAATGTTCCCTTGATATCTCTAATTTTCTTGAAGAGATCTCTAGTCTTTCCCATTCTGTTGTTTCCCTCTGTTTCATTGATCGCTGAGGAAGGCTTTCTTATCTCTCCTGGCTCTTCTTTGGAACTCTGCATTCAAATGGGAATATCTTTCCTTTTCTCCTTTGCTTTTCACTTCTCTTCTTCTCACAGCTATTTGTAAGACCTCCTCAGACAACCATTTTGCCTTTTTGCATTTCTTTTCCATGGGGATGATCTTGATCCTTGTCTCCTGTACAATGTCACGAACCTCCATCCATAGTTCATCAGGCACTCTGTCTATCAGATCTAGTCCCTTAAATCTATTTCCCACTTCCACTGTATAGTCATAAGGGATTTGATTTAGGTCATACCTGAATGGTCTAGTGGTTTTCCCTACTTTCTTCAGTTTAAGTCTGAATTTGGCAATAAGGAGTTCATGATCTGAGCCACAGTCAGCTCCCGGTCTTGTTTTTGCTGACTGTATAGAGCTTCTCCATCTTTGGCTGCAAAGAATATAATCAATCTGATTTCAGTGTTGACCATCTGGTGATGTCCATGTGTAGCATCTTCTCTTGTGTTTTTGGAAGAGGGTGTTTGCTATGACCAGTGCATTCTCTTGGTAAAACTCTATTAGCCTTTGCCCTGCTTCATTCCATACTTCAAGGCCAAATTTCCCTGCTACTCCAGGTGTTTCTTGACTTCCTACTTTTGCATTCCAGTCCCCTATAATGAAAAAGGCATCTTTTTTGGGTGTTAGTTCTAAAAGGTCTTGTAGGTCTTCATAGAACGATTCAAATTCAGCCTCTTCAGCATTACTGGTTGGGGCATAGGCTTGGATTACCATGATATTGAATGGTTTGTCTTGGAAACGAACAGAGATCATTCTGTCATTTTTGAGATTGCATCCAAGTACTGCATTTTGGACTCTTTTGTTGACCATGATGGCTACTCCATTTCTTCTAAGGGATTCCTGCCCACAGTAGTAGCTATAATGGTCTTCTGAGTTAAATTCACTCATTCCAGTCCATTTTAGTTCGCTGATTCCTAGAATGTTGACATTCACTCTTGCCATCTCCTGTATGACCACTTCCAATTTGCCTTGATTCATTCCTAGCATTCCAGGTTCAAAGCAGAGATATTACTTTGCCAACAAAGGTCCATCTAGTCAAGGCTATGGTTTTTCCAGTGGTCATTTATGGATGTGAGAGTTGGACTGTGAAGAAAGCTGAGCGCCAAAAAATCGATGCTTTTGAACTGTGGTGTTGAAGAAGCCTCTTGAGAGTCCCTTGGACTACAAGGAGATCCAACCAGTCCATCCTAAAGGAGATCTGTCCTGGGTGTTCATTGGAAGGACTGATGCTGAAGCTGAAACTCCAGCACTTTGGCCACCTCATTCAAAGAGTTGACTCATTGGAAAAGACTCTGATGCTGGGAGGGATTGGGGGCAGGAGGAGAAGGGGACAACAGAGAATCAGATGGCTGGATGGCATCACCGACTCTATGGACATGAGTTTGAGTAAACTCTGGGAGTTTGTGATGGACAGGGAGGCCTGGCGTGCTGCGATTCATGGGATCACAAAGAGTCAGACACGACTGAGTGACTGAACTGAACTGAACTGGTGGCAGTAGCTGAGGGAATTATGAAACTTATGCTTGGTTCATTTCTGCTTCAAATTGAATACTTTGGTAATACTTTCATTTGCTAATATACATGTTATAAGGGGGTCTTCAGTTCAGTTCAGTTCAGTTCAGTCACTCAGTCATGTCCGACTCTTTGCAAGGGAGTCTTAGATGATCTGAATTCTGAATAAGTAAACAAAGTTATTTTCTATGATGGTGAAGATTAACTCTAAAGCCACCAATCTTCCTGCCTCCCACTGATTCAGCACTGACAAAACCATTAGGGGCCTTTGTGGTTAAAGACATCACTGCATGAGAAGTATTTTGAAAACTTGGGAAAGATACATGGAAAATAAAAACAGAAAACACACATAAACACACTGTGCTTTTTGCAGGAAAAACTGAACAAGAAAGAAAGGCTGGTGTGGAAGTCTTATGTAAAGCAACATAACAGCATAATTATAGAATGAAAACAATAGACTTTCAGCTAAGGTATTCAAATCTAAAAAACTCTAGAAAGTGTAGAAGTAAATCTTCAAACAGGAAAATTGTATTTTGTTCATTCATCAGGTTAATGAGTTGATCTGGGAAAGTTTAGCTGTCTCGTAAGTCCATCAGCTCCCCATCACCTAAACATTCTTTTCTCTAGAACACTGACATTTTCTCAGTTTAAGAAATCTGCTCTCCTTTTCTAATCAGATGGCTGCCCCAAGCTTCTGGTATACAGAGAATTCTAGCAGCAACTGCAAATTTATATTCTCCTCATTAGTAACAGCATCCTTTTATTGTTAGTCTCTGAATTTTTTATGAGTAGGAAATGCAGCATTAACTTTTTGTCACATAAGATATGTTTAAAATTGAGATAAAATCTTCAGAGACATAAAAAATTGCTGTAGCCAGCTTCTGCCACAACATATTGTTTTACCCATGTGGATAAATCAGCAATAGAGAACACAGATGGCTCTTACTTGAATAATTTACTTTTAACAATTTAAGTAGGGAATGAAGTCCTCTTAACTTATACATCAAAATGAAAAACAAGGACATGGCCTACTTCCTTCCCCAGTTAAGTCTATGGTTTTTCCTCTCTTCTACCTTATCTATTTCCCTTTTCAGATGATCTTTTTGTTGCCTTGATAAATTTTAAAGTTGACTTAACCCAAGGCCACTCTTGGCAATTACTCAGTTCAGTTCAGTTCAGTTGCTCAGTTGTGTCTGACTCTTTGCGACCCCAAGGATTGCAGCACACCAGGCCTCCCTGTCCATCACCAACTCCCGGAGTTTACTCAAACTCATGTCCATTGAGTCAGTGATGCCATCCAACCAGCTCATCCTCTGTCGTTCCCTTCACCTCCTGCCTTCGATCTTTCCCAGCATCAGGGTCTTTTCAAATGAGTCAGTACTTTGCATCAGGTGGCCAAAGTATTGGAGTTTCAGCTTCAACATCAGTCCTTCCAATGAATATTCAGGACTGATTTCCTCTAAGATGGACTGGTTGGATCTCCTTGCAGTCCAAGGGACTCTCAAGAGTCTTCTCCAACACCACACTTCAAAAGCATCAACTCTGTGACACAGCTTTCTTTATAGTCCAACTTTCATGTCCATCCTTACATGACTACTGGAAAAACCATAGCTTTGACTAGACAGACTTTTGTTGGCAAAGTAACGTGTCTGCTTTTTAATATGCTGTCTAGGTTGGTCATAACATTTCTTCCAAGCAGCTAGTGTCTTTTAATTTCATGGATACAGTCACCATCTGCAGTGATTTTGGAGCCCAAAAAAATAAAGTCAGTCACTGTTTCCCCATCTATTTGCCATAAAGTGATGGGATCAGATACCATGATCTTAATTTTCTGAATGTTCAGCTTTAAGCCAACTTTTTCACTCTCCTCTTTCACTTTCATCAAGAAGCTCTTTAGTTCTTCTTCACTTTCCGCCATAAGACTGGTGTCATCTGCATATCTAAGGTTATTGATGTTTCTCCCAGAAATCTTGACTCCAGCTTGTGTTTCATCCAGTCCAGCATTTTTCATGATGTACTCTGCAGATAAGTTAAATAAGCAGGGTGACAATATACAGCCTTGATGTACTCCTTTCCCGATTTGGAACCAGTCTGTTGTTCCATGTCCAGTTCTAACTGTTGCTTCCTGACTTGCATACAGAGTTCTCAAGAGGTAGGTCAGGTGGTCTGATATTGCCATCTCTTTCAGAATTTTCCACAGTTTGTTGTGATCCACACAGTCAAAGTCTTTGGCATAGTCAATAAACAGAAGTAGATGTTTTTTCTGGAAATCTCTTGCTTTTTTGATGATCCAGTGGCAATTACCAGACAGCCAGTTTTTACGTTTTGTTATTTGGAGGTGGGGGTTTTTTGGTAGTGGTTATTAATTGGGTTGGTTTCTTCGTTGTTTTTTTAGAAACGTGAAACTAGACTATTTACCCAAAAATATCTTTTGTGAAACAGGCAAATGAAATGCTTTCTCAATATTCTTTTTTTCTATGTCAGAATTAAAGAGCCAGATTCTCTGAAGGTTTAAGTCTCTTCCCGGCTGCAAATCAGACACCTTTGAAAAATACACTTACTCTTTTAGAACACCAGGACACATTAGCCAGAACTGCCTTGTGCCAAATCACCCATTGTGAAAGGGACAAGTCTTCACACTGGAAGTGTGTCCAAGCACCTCTGCCTCTGCCCAGTCTTTGCACTAAAATAATAGTGAGCTTACTATTTTTTCATTTCCTTATATATTTCAGGAGTAAGAGTTTTTAATGTTTTAACAAAAAGTTTTAAAGATTGTAACTTTTCCCATTATTCATTAAGACTGCTCTGTATGGTCAGTCATTTTTATGATCCTACATTGCTATGTGAAGAGGAAACTGCCTATGTATTTAGGTATCATCACCACAAAAGTGGCATCTAAAGCTGTGACACTGTGTGAGACCTACTTAGGAAAATGTTTTATCAACTGCTGGTGGTGACTCATAAGTGTGTACTACAATGAATTTAGTGGGTGTAAAGAGAATGTTTAATGAATTAGAAAAGAGAAAAGAATACATCAAAGTGCATTGTGTTGGGAGGACTTTGACGCGGTGTGTGTGTGTGTGCACGCACACGCGTGCGCTCAGGAATCTCATCAAATGTAATTTTTTTTTTTACTACATATGAATCAAAATGTGTTTCAAAGTCATTGAGCAAAGAAATGTATACAGACAGAGAAAAAGGATCAAGGACAAAGTCCCAGATACTCTAAATATTTGAGTTTGGGTAGTAGAAGGAACTATAAAGCAAATAGAGAAGAGTCAGCCAGTGAGAAAAGAGAACTAAGAAACCAAGTCAAAAAGTGTTTTAAGAAGGAAGAAATGACCAGCAAGAGCGACTACTGATCCAATTACTACTGTATCAGCAACGTGGGTCCTTACAGTCTCAGTCACGGAGACAGTAACCTTCAGTGGAATTGAAGGAAAAAAAGCTTAACTGGAATTTATTCAACAGGAAGGAAAGTGAAGACTCCAACACAAAGGTCTTCCAGTAAAATGGCACAGATTGATACACCAAATGTGTGAGGGGCATGGCACCAATGAAGTGAAAAATGTCAGTACACATGTTATCAATTATGGCACATAAACTGTGCTCAAAGGTACTATTATACATATTGTTTTTCTCCCCTTCTATACCTTTTATGAATCATAGAGCTAAGAGGGCACACAAGAGGTAATAGTACTCATATTTCCAAAACTTTAGGTAATTTTTAATATTTTGCATCATAGTTATAATCATTTTCTATGACTAAACAACCTATGACCTGTTCCACTAAATTAACTATACATCTCTTTGTAACAACCCAAGCTCAAGCTTTCATCCTTTCTTCCTTTGTTTCTCTGAATTATTTTCCAAGTTGTATTCTCTTCTACAGTCCAAAAAGCATTAGCATTTCAATTCCCCCAGAGGTTGGGAAATTAAAATGGGGGAAGCCTGTGGGGGAAGCCTTTTTCAGGCTTCAGAAGCAGGAGAGCAGGCCTCTGACCTGCCTGGACACTGCCCGGATTCTGTGTCTGATGGATATGGAGCCCACTCAACACCAACGCTCCTGAGCTCACAGGAAATATGGCTCATAGATCAATACAAGAAGATCTAAAGCAAAAAAAAAAAAAAACCTAGGAGGCTGGGGAAAGGCAGGGACATGTTGAAAACTCACTAGGAAATGGGGCTGGAGCTCCATCTTTCCAGAGTGAGCAGCTGCAGCAGGGGGCTGAGGCCAAGGGCTGAAGGGCTGGCTATCTTTGGAGGTAAGTTTACTGGAAAAGGCCAGAGCACAGGGCTGCTCATGAGCAACCAGCAAAGCCAGAGTTTCCTCTGATAGGGCAGGCGCTGCATCAGTAACAGGAGACGATGGCTCAGACATGCCCAGTGTCCCTTTCAATCCTTAGTCTCCTCCAGACTGTGCCAGCATCCTTCAACATAAATCCAAATATTCAACTTAAATCATTTTCTGATCGCTCTTTTCACTTCTGAAGAACAACTTGCTCACCCTAAATTTCGCTCTCCATTAATAAGCCTGAAAAGTGTATATCCTTAAATTTCTTTTTACATTTCTTTTATAAAGCATATAGATATATCATTTTCATATAGATCTATATTTTTTTCCAAACTTCAACATGAAATGAAAACTATATATTTTACTAGCACGCAGTTTCAATTATCAATCATAATTTGAATTTCAGAGAGCCCTTATTACCGTCCTTTTGGGACTTGTGCTAAAAATGATAATACTTAATATTAATTGACAACAATTTTAGTCTGTTACCTTCAAAATGTCATTGAAATGGGATCCTGTGGAATATATCTATAAACATCATTCTGAAATCCCACACAAGCACTTAGGTTTAAAATCAGGCCCCCATAATAGTTTTCATGTTATTTTGTCACACATTGTTTTGCACTGCTTTAAAAAATTTTGTGCAAACATACCAGTGTGACATTTTCTCCAGAGAAGTCTTGTAGCAAATATAACTAAGGTTATTTCTTCCCAAAATTGAAGTTAAATTTTCCAAAATAAGTTAAAAAATTCCCAAAAACTAGTTAAAAATTAACTTATTAAGCAGATAATTTTTTTAATCAAAACTATCCCTTATATATATTTACATACACATATACATGGAAAGAGGGCAAAAAAAGACTAATGCCAAAAGCACTACTGTGATTATTTATATTTTAATTTTCCCAGCTATTGTGCATGTCTTTCTTTTATAAACCAGAAATGGTCCATTTCAGATAGACACAAGAGATTTTTACTTCCTCTTACTTCTAAAAGAATTTGAGGCAGCTTACACAATTTAACATTACATAAATTGTTGTTGTCCCTGTTTAGTTGCTAAGTCGTATCCAACTCTTTTGTGACCTGATATGAAAATAAATAAAAAGACTAAAATCAATCCTTTTAAAAAGCATGGTATCAATAAATGACATTATTTCTATTTTTCTTTGATATTTGCACTCAGCTTGCAAACAGAAGAATGACTCCCGAGAGAATCCTGGCTGAACTCATGCTAGCTGAGGTTATGACTTCCCCAGGGATTAAAAGTTAAGCATTATCCTTCTTATCAGTCATTAGTCATATATACAGCATGAAAAATAATCTAAAACCACAAGTCCAGCATAAACAAGAATTTATAATCCCTTACAGTTTGTCTTGGTGGTTTATTTTTCTAATATTATATGTATGTATATTTAGCCATTCTCATAAATTTTAAGTGTTGGTAATGTGACAGTGTGTGTAAAAGAACTAAGAATCTTCTCAGTATGCTTACTTTGGGAATGCTTTCGTACAGGTTTGGATTTCTAAACATTTCAAATAGGGGAGGTACAGGGTATTACTAGAAACTCTTAAATAGGTGACCTTTAAAGAATCACAACTCTGAGTCCACATCCTCTGTCATCCCCTCTGGCCTGCTGTTAACCCACAGTCTGCACAGGCAGAAGTAAGTGCAGTTATGAATCCACCAGCTTCTATGCGAACTCAGGCAAACTGAGAACTGCCCCGCTGAACCTAGACGAAACTGCTGACTCACAGATTTATGAAAAAAATCAGATGACTGTTTTAAAGCCACTAAGTTTGAGGGTGGTTTATTATGTAGCAATAGATAACAAACTAATACAGGAGAGAAGAGTGACAGGACTGGTTAAGAGAAACAGTAAAGACTGATGTTGTTAAATGATAAACTGAAGTATACTAAAATTTTTTAGAATTTATTTCAGCAAAATGTGATTCAAATCAGGCAGTATCCAATCTAGCAAATAGAAAGGAACTCCATGAAGCTGTGCAAAATGGAGAACTTCTACAGGCAGAAGGGAGCACCAAAGGAAGCTATACAAGGCTGAAACACAAGCAGGTCGCTTACTGCAAAATGACTTTCCTTCAGTGAAGGGCAGACATCTATCGGGCAGATTACCTACTAGTGCTGACAAGTGCTTCCTAACTGACTGGTTAAGATTTCATTTCCAAATTTGCTGTATCACTCAAGGTACTCAAACTAGGGCTCTGAAACAACCTAGAGGGGTGAGGAGGTTCAAGAGGGTGGGCACATATGTATACCTATGGTTGATTCATGTTGATGTTTGGCAGAAACCAACACAATACTGTAGAGCAATTATCCTTCAATTAAAAATTATTTTTAAAAAAGAGAATAGAAAAGAGATTCCATTTCCAAGGGACCAGAAACTATAATTAAGTCTGGTTTGGTGATGTGGGGGTCAGCATGAATGATTCCATATGCTATAAGAGGAGATGCCACATACAAAAGAGAAGAAAGCATTGTGACTACAAAGGCAGACACTACAGTGAGGTGGCCACAAGCCAAGGAATGCTGGCAGCAACCACATGCTGGAAGAGGAAAGGAAGGGGCTCACCCCTAGGGCTTCTGGAGGGAGCACTGGCCCTGCCAACACCTTTATTACAGCTCAGTAATGCTAATCTCAAAATTCTGGCCTCCGTATAAATAAATGAAAAAAAATTTTTTAATTTAAAAAAAAGGGGAGGGAGGTGGGAGCGGGGTTCAGGATAGGGAACACATGTAAATCCATGGCTGATTCATATCAATGTATGGCAAAAACCACTACACTATTGTAAAGTAATTAGCCTCCAACTAATATAAATAAATGAAAAAAAAATTCTGGCCTCCAAAACTGTAGAGAATAAATTTCTGTTGTTTCAAACCACCAAATTTGTTGCATAACCCACAGGAAACTAATACAATTGGTAACGCATGTATATGGGAAACAAGCTGTCTTTATGTGTGATGTCAAAGAAAATATTATCTCCCATTACAGATAGATCTTTTTTCTTTGAGCAGCAGGTCATTCTTTGAGTGTTTTCACACTGGAATACTTCACACTTGCCAAGGAGTAAGAAAATACAGCATAAAGCATTAAATCTTAAGGAAAGAGTTCATTTCACTAATAAGTAATAAAAACATTATTTTTATTTATAGAATGCAATATAAATTCATATGATTTTCTTGAAGAAGAAAATTACACCTAAAATAAATATCAATTGTACAAGGTAGGGGTGCTTAAGAGTGCACCCTGAGATTGTTGGAGATTCTAAATCACTATCCCCTACTGCTAGGGGAAATTTCATGAAAAATACAGAGATGAGTTATATTCACATGTATTCACACAACAGGGACAGTGGATACTTCTGACAGAGGCTTAGAGAAATGAAGCGTCATCAGTAGGGAGTTCTGTCCACATTGTAGAAGACAGGGTCTACTTCAGAGGTCTAATATTCAGAAACAAAGAATCAAAAAATTTTGTAAGTTCTTACCCAATGTTCATGTAATTTTTTTTTAATTCAGAAAGCATTCTCCACAAAACAAATAAATTATTCTACATCCACAAAATGGAATATTATTCAACCATTAATATGTCCTCCAAATCCCTGTGGTTTGGAGTGGTTGAGGAGATGTTTCTGATAAAATGCTTTAAAAAAGCAAGACAAAACTATAATATCTACATACACATATGCATGGAAAGAGGGCAAAAAAGTAATGCTGAAGCACTGCTGTGGTTATTTATGTTTTTCATTTTCCCAACTGTGTGCATGCCTTTCTTTTATAAACCAGAAATGGTCCACCTCAGATGGACACAGATTTTTACTTCTTCCTATATCTGAAAGAATTTGAGGCAGCATACAGAAATTATGAGGCTTCCTTGGTGGCTCAGACAGTAAAGGATCTGCCTGCAATGCAGGAGACCGGATTCAATCCCTGGGTTGGGAAGATCCCCTGGAGAAGGGAATCTTCTCCACTCCAGTATTCTTGTCTGAAGAATTCCATGGACAGAGGAGCCTGGTGGGCTACAGTCCATGGGGTCACAGAGTCAGACATGACTAAGTGACTAACATTTTCACTTCACACAATTTAACATTACATAAACTGCTGTTGTTTTTGTTTAGTTACTAGGTCATGCCTGACTCTTCTGCTACCCCATGGACTTCAGGCCACCTGGCTACTGTGTCTATGGGATTTCCCAGGTAGAGTGGTTGCCATTTCCTTCTCCAGGGGATCATCCTGACCCAGGGATTGAACCCTCATCCTCTGCATTTGCAGGAAGATTCTTTACCACCGAGCCACCAGGAAAGCCTCTTACATAAACTAGACAACTGAAATTGAAAACAGAATCAAGACCAACAAAAGAGGTGTCTCAAACTTTACTGTGCACAGAAATCACCTGGGACTGTGTTGACTCAGAGACTTTGCTCCAGTGAGTCTGTCTGGAACCTGAGAGACTGCACTTCTAAAGCAGGTGTCGCCAATGCTACTGGCAGAAGGGCGGGATGGGTGCCACACTTCAGAGAGCAAGGAGAGAAACAGGGAGCAGGTGGCATAGAGTGCCTGAGATGACATACTCAATATAGCTGGACACTGGATTTAGCATTTTTCCTACTTGTTTAAACAGAATGAATCACCATACATACCAAAGGCTAACTTTGGAAACTGTAGTTTAGTAAAAAGAATTTCTCCAAAACCCGGACTTAAATTTTATTTTTAAAAAGTACAGAAGTTTGCGGCACACGCTTCTTGAAAAAACAGTATTTATAGATTTACAAAGACTTTGGTTGAGCCACTAAAATAGAGCCTTAAATTTCTAGTGTTGAAAGGCATTCCCCAGGAGAAGTTTTTTCAGTATGGGAAAATTACCAGTTATTTTGACTTGGCTGAAGACTCTAGATCATAGCTAGTAAGAGCCCTGAAATCCAAAACACAGAGAGCAATATAGAAAGTTTATTGCTGAAGTCTTCAAGCAATTCATTCAGGCACTTATCAGTATTTAGATTTCTCCTTCTGTCTTACAAAAATTATATAATGTACATCAACATTATAAAAAACATTTACTACTGTACATAAACACTTAAGATACCTCTAAACTAAAGAAGGTATAACTATGGCACTATTGCCCTTTGGGATCAGATTATTTATCATCGCAGGGCTGTCCTGTGCCCCACAGGATGTTTAGCATCATCTATGGCCTCTACACAACAGATGCTAGTAAAACTTCCCCATGAATTGTGACAACCAAAAATGTCTCCCGACATTGATAAACACTCCCTGGGAAGCAATCTCCCCTTGAAAACCACTAATTTAAAACATCTGCTTGGACTTCTTGGTATTAAGGAACTTTTTAGAGAAATATCTTACTTTTAAATGTATCTGACCTTGAGAAATCTTTGCACAATTTTAAGTACATTGTCAATATCTTAACAACTCTGACAGATTATCTTTCATTTGCAGCTCATCTTTATTCAAGAAACAGGCAGGTTGAATTTTCTATTAAATATTTTCCTAAACAAGAATCAGGCAAAGTTTTCACCCTGTCTCTGTTTGTAGGCACATAAAGGGAATATTAATCTGAAATATTGCTTGAACAGAGTTTTATAAATACCTTAGACTTGAAATTAATTCAAGAACCAGAAAATACAGTAAGAAAAAAGGAACTGTAGCAGTTTCTTAATAAGATAAAACTATAGAAGCTGAAAAATCAAAGTAAAAACTCATAAGTTAAATACAAAGAACCAATAAATATTAAAAGAGAATTTATATTTTTACATTAATAAAAAGATTATAAATCTATATTATCTTTATGATCAGCAACAATGGAGTTAAAAATAGATTTCTGCTTTTTAAATCATTATAGAAACTAAAAGATGATGACCCTTGGTGCAAAATGCAGAATAGAAGCAAATAGTAATAGAAAATAAAAGAATGACAAGATTAAACATCATAATTATGGAAATCAATGTCAGTCTTTTATATTTTAATATCAAAATGATAAAAAGCCTAAGATATGATGAGAAATAACTAACTCTACAACTTCTGATAAATATACCTAAAATAAAATGACATGGAAATATTTTTTAAAAGAATATGTATAATGCATATAAAGCAAATCAAAAAATAAAAAGGTAAGCTAATTTGCAGAGTTGACTTTAACTTTTTCTAAAAGGAAGTCATATTTTGAAGTTACAATATTACTGAGTACATATAAGTCTGAATAATGCATCAAGAAAAGTACATACAAAAACACCTTTGGAGATATAATTAGAAAACTGTCAAAGTACAATTATATAAGAGATCAACCAACTTTAATAAGTTTTCAGTAGGTCAAGCAGACAAAAAGAAGAATAGCAGAGGTTTTTAAAAAGAAAGATAAATATTTTTGATTACATATTTAACTTGATAATCTAGAAATGAGGACTTTACCTTCTAAGCATACAAATGAAACATAATGACTAGTTACATAACTGGTCATAGAGAAATTTCTGAGTAATTTTAAAAGGCAAAGTTGTATAAATAAAACTATAGATCACATTCTCTAATAACCGTACAACAAAACTGGTAATTAATAAAAAGTTTGAAAAGAAGCTTGTCACTCTGCTTATCTTTAACTTATATATAGAGTACATCACATGAAATGACAGGCTGGATGAAGCTCAAGCTGGAATCAAGATTGCGGGGAGAAATATCAATAACCTCAGATATGCAGATGATATCATCCTTATGGCAGAGAGTGAAGATGAACTAAAGAGCCTCTTGATGAAAGTGAAGGAGGAGAGTGAAAAAGCTGGTTTAAACTTCAACATTCAAAAATCCAAGATCATGGCATCCAGTCCCCTTGCCACTTCATGGCAAATAGGAAAAAAATGGAAACAGTGACAGACTTTATTTTCTTGAGCTCCAAAATCACTGCAGATGGTGACTGCAGCCACGAAATTAAGACACTGCTCCTTGGAAGTAAAGCTATGACAAACCTAGACAGCGTATTGAGAAGTAGAGACATCACCTGTGGCTGATTCATGTCGATGTATGGCAAAAACCACCACAATATTGTAAAGTCATTAGCCTTGAATTAAAATAAATAACAATTTTTTAAAAAAAGAAAAGCAAAGACATCACTTTGCTGACAAAGGTCTGTATAGTCAAAGCTATGGTTTTTTTCAGTAGTCACTCACGGATGTGAGAGTTGGACCATAAAGAAGGTTGAGTGCTAAAGAACTGATGCTTTCAAATTACGGTGCTGGAGAAGACTCTTGAGAGTCCTTTGGACAGCAAGGATATCAAACCAGTAAATCCTAAAGGAAATCAACTCTGAATATTCATTGAAAGGACCGAGGCTGAAGCTGAAACTCCAATACTTTGGCCACCTGATGCAAAGAGCAGATTCACTGGAAAAGACCCTGCTGGGAAAGACTGAGGGCAGGAAGAGAAGAGGACGCAGAGGATGAAATGGTTGGATGGCATCACAAACTCAATGGAGATAAGTTTGTGTAAATTCCAGGAGATAGTGAAGGACAGGGAAGCCTGGCATGATGCAGTCCACAAAGTCAGACAAGACTGAACAACTGAACAACAACAAATAAAATTAGAAAGTTTAAAACTTTTTTCCTACAAAATTGCACAATTTTTTTAGAGAAAAAATTAAAAACAAAATAGCAATAATGAGTTTGCTTTACCAAAACCTTTAGGATTGGTCCCTTTAGGGTTTCCCTGGTAGCTCAGCTGGTAAAGAGTCCACCCACAATCCAAGAGACCCCAGTTTGATTCCTAGGCCAAGAAGTTCCCTGGAGAAGAGATAGGCTACCCACTCCAGTATTCTTGGGCTTCTCCGGTGGCTCAGGTGGTAAAGAATCCTCCTGCAATGTGGGAGATCTGGGTTCAATTCCATGGTTGCAAAGATTCCCTGGAGAAGGGAACAGCTACCCAACTCCAGTATACTGGCCTGGAGAATTCAATGGACAGAGAAGCCTGACAGGCTAAAATCTATGAGGTTGCAAAGAGTCCAACAGGACAGAATGACTTTCACTCAGGATTTAGTGAGTTGGGATTGGTCAAAGGTATATGTATTCAGAGATATTATCATGATTTTTTCATATTTGCATATTAAAATAAATGGAAAAAACTATTTAAAAATTTAAAAAGATGGAAAATTCCTTTAAAAATAAGTAAAAGTAAACAAATAAGATGGAAAAACTGTGAATTGAATAAACAAATTCCAAAGCTCCTGTTTTGAAGCAATGATAATGTTGATGAAATAGACTGTGTGTGTTAGTCACTCAGTCATGTCTGACTCTTTGCGACCCCATGGATTGGGGCCCACCAGGCTCCTCCATCCATGGGATTTTCCAGGCAAGAATACTGGAGTAGGTTGCCATTCCCTTCTCAAGGGATGAAATAGACTAACAGTTTCCAAACTGGTGTTAAGAAAAAGCCAGTAACTGTGCCAAGAAACTCTTCCTCTACACAAATAAGTTCTTTATTTTTAAGTTCTTTAAAACATTAAATAGGCCAGGAGTTTTCTCTTTTAAGTTAAAACTTCTCAGATCTTTTCTTATGTTAATATGTACTTTGAATCCTCAAGGAGGGTATTTACTATAATTTACCAAGCTTATTTGCTCTCTTTTTTAGTATTCTAAGGAGAACAGTTTGCAAAATCCTGTACTAGACAAACTCCTAGCAAAACTACTCATGAAAAAAGCAGAAATAATAAATTAGAAAAATAGAAATAATATATAGAGAAAAATGTGCTAAAATGGAATGCTATGCACAGTCACACATTAATTAAAATGGGAGAACACAATAAGAAAACACTACCTTCTCATTTTAACTTTTGTTTTAAATCAGGATGTGATATTAATCAGGAATATAAGATGGATGAAAATGTAAGCACAAAATATTTAGCCTAAATCAAATTTTAAGTGAGGATCTGTAACTATAATTCAAATTGTCCTTTCTCCCGCTGAAAAGATAGGCTGTTTGAAGGGAGACAAAGAAATTTCAAGTGTTTCTCTTTTAAAAGTGAGAAGGATAGGGGATTTGTTAGGCAAATGTTAGGGGTTCTTTGGGCAAACTTGGAGAAGGAAAGGGAATGCACCCATTGGGAATGATCCCTACTTCAGTGAGACACAGGGACAGGAACTTTAAATTGCCAAGTCCAGGAAATGGAATGGGGCAGAGGTTATTTGCTGATCAGTCACACAAGGGACATAAACATTAAGATTCAGTCCCTTCTCTGCACACTGGAGGACAAGGAGTCAGGCATGCACATCCTGAAAGTAAACCCTTCAATATCTATTATTTTCTTCCCCAAAGAAACCATCAGCCTATAGAGCACAGCAATGAAAAGTCTCCAGATCCAATTATGAGGGGAGCAGGAAAAAACAGAGTTAGATGGTAAAATACTTTTTACTTTACTATCACACTTAAGTGTTTGCCTTAAGATTATGCTTAATTTGGCCCAGTCTTAGGCAATTAAAGGAAAAGAGCAGATGATCACACAGTGTTAAGAAATGTAATTTTCTTATATGATACAGACCTAAATATATTTACTATTACATTAATAAATATGTTGATTTCTTTAAATGATTTTATGAAAATAAAGTACAACTCTAATTCCAAATCTGACAAAAATTATATAAAATAGAGTAGTCAACTGAAAAAAATGCACAACCTAAAAGCTGGGAATTATTGGGGGCAATATGAGGACTTAAGCCAGGGATACAGGCTCTCAGTAGCTCTGAGAGACAACTCTGAAGAGGGAAGGGAGGAGCCAGGATATATAGGAGTTTTTGCAACCAGGTAATCAGAACATCAAAAGATTACTGTTAATTAAAGACAACCAGACATCTAAAGTTAATGAATTTAACACTTTTCTATGTTATCATGCTTATGCTCAGTCACTTAAGTCGTGTCCTTCTCTTTGCAACCCATGGACTGTGGGCCGCCTGGCTCCTCTGTCCGTGGGGTTTTCCAGATAAAAATACTGGAGTAGTTTGCCATTTCCTTGTCCAGGTTATCTTCCCTACACGAGGACTGAACTCATGTCTCCTGTGTCTCCTGCCTTGGCAGGTGGATTCTTTACCACTGAACCACCAGGGAAGACCTTCTTCTATGTATAGGCGGATGCAAGAGTCAGGGTTTATTAAATTATTCCTTTGATATGCATCTTAGCTCTCTAGGGTCAGTATCCTGCTTTTTTCCATCCTGAATCCCCACAGGTGCACAGCGAGAAGGAAGGTGACTGCAGTGTCTGACTGCTAGATGGTGGGCATCCTCTTTCTATCCTGAGTTCTCTTGGCTCGCTGTTGGGGCAGCTGTAATGTGATGGCTTGAAGGCTGCAACACTGTTTGTGACTGATATGTCAGGGAACATTTTTCATTGACAAAGCCAATCTCCTTTATGAAAATAGACA
The DNA here is from genome assembly GCF_019320065.1 of Cervus canadensis. Lineage (NCBI taxonomy): Eukaryota > Metazoa > Chordata > Mammalia > Artiodactyla > Cervidae > Cervus > Cervus canadensis. Next base: position 60,155,582 of record NC_057386.1, on the reverse strand, counting down.
TAAAAATCTAAGTGAAACATCAGAAAACAGAATATATTAGAACAATTCGCCCCAGTCAGAGTTTTTTGCAATATCTTTTAAATAAAAAATTATTTCAAGTCAAAACAACATTTGATAAAACTAATTAAAGGCTAATTAAGGCTTAACATATTGAATTGGCGAGTGTAGAAGTACAGTCATTTACATGCTCAGGTAGGCACACAGACCATCATGCAGTGATACAGAGTCATTCCCTTAAAGGTCAGAGGAAAGAGACATCTAATGGTATTGTTATGCAACAATGTACTAGAAATTCTTAACTTTTACTATACACATGTAAATAAATTAAGATATGTAAACTCTGAAAAAGAAAATGCAAACATCATATACAAATTATATCATATATTCAGAAAAACTGAAAGGATCAACTGAACTATCATTTGAGAGGTAAGCAAAATGGCCAAAAATAAGATACATATACAAAAAATGAATAGTTCTTATGCTCCAGCAATAACAACTTTAAAATACTATTAAAAAAATAAATAAATAAATAAAATAAAATACTATTGAAAGACAATTCATCCACAGTAGCAATAAAAGCATTGTTTATACAGGAATGACTATAATGAGAAGTATATTACCAATATTAATAAACTGTTAGAATTTTCTGAGAAACAAAAGATATAGAATATTTTCATTTTTCCCAGATTCATTCTTTGATGCATTTTCAGTCAGTATAAAAGAGGATATTTTTGTTACATGATAAAATGATTCTATAGCCAACATCACAGTCAAATGGCAAAAAGCTGAAAGCACTTCTTTTCAAAGATAAGGAGCAAGATACAGATGCCCACTCTTGCCATTTCTATTTAGTATAGTATTAGAAGTCATAGAGCAATCAGAGAAGAAAGAGAATTAAAAGCAATCCAAATTGGAAAGAAATAAAACCATCACTGTTTGCACATGACTGATACTATATATAGAAAATCCTAAAGACATTGCCAAAAAACTTAGAACTCATCAATGAATTCAATAAAGTTGCAGGATACACAATTAGAAGTATATATACTTCTAATACTAATACTAATAGTAATATATATATACACTATAAATATAATATATATAATATATATAATAATAATACATATAATATAATAATATATATACTATATAGTATATAGGTACTGTATATATATATATTACAGTATATTTATACATAATATTAAGTGTTATATATAATAATATTGTATTATTATTATAAATAATATAACAGCATTGTATTATATATAAGATAAAAATATATATACTGTATATAGAAGTCTATTGCATTTTTATACATTAAGAATGAGCTATCAGAAAGAGAAATTAAGAAAACATTGTCGTTTACAATTACATCAAAAATAATAAAATACCTAGGAATAAATCTAGCTAATGAGGTAAACGACTCATACTCAGAAAACTAAAAGACTAATGACAGAAACTTAAGACATCACAAACAAATTGAAAGATATACTGTGTTCATGGATTGGGAGAATTAAAACTATTAAAATGGTCATACTAACACAGTCTACAGATTCAATGCAAGCCCTATCTAAATACCTAAGTCAGTTTTCACATCACTAGAACAAATAATTCTAAAATTTGTATGGAAATACAAAAGATCCCAAATAGCCAAGTAACCTTATGAAATGCAAACAGGCTGAAAGTATTAAACTTCTGATTTCAAACTATACTACAGCAGTATTGTAATCAAGCCATTATGGTACTGGCACAAAAACAGACACATAGATCAATGGAATAGAATAGCCCAGAAACAAATCCACATGTATATGGTCAATTAATCTGTAAAAAAGCAAGCAAGAATGTACAAAGGGGAAAAGACAGCTTCTTCAATAAACAGTACTGGGAAAACTGGACAGCTAAGTGTAAAAGAATCAAACTGGATTACTTCCTCACACCAAGTACAAAAATAAATTCAAATATGGATTAAAGATTTAAATATAAGACCTAAAACCATAAAAATCCTAGAAGAAAACATAGGTAGTACACTCTTTGACACTGGTCTTACCAATATTTTTTTGGATTTTTCTACTGAAGCAAGGGAAACAAAAGCAAAAATAAACAAATGGAAACACAACAAACTAAAAAACATCTACACAGTGAAGGAAACTATCAACAAAATGAAAACTCAGCCTAGTGTATGGGAGGGGATATTTGCCAATTATATGCCTGATAAAGGACTAATATCCAAAATATATAAAGAACTTACAACTCAATGTCAAAAAACAACCAATTTGATTTTAAAATGGGCAGAGGATCTGAACAGACACTTTTCAAAGACGACATTCAGATCATCAACAGGCACATTAAAAAAAAAAATCTCAACATCATTAACCAACAAGGAAATACAAATCAAAACCACAAAATACCAGCTCACACTTGTCAGAATGTCACCTGATATCTGTCTTCAAGGAAAACAAATAACAAGTGCTGGTGAGAATGAAAAAAAAAAGGGGGGGAACCCTAATAACTCTTGGTGGGAATGTAAACTGGTGCAGCAGTTTACTATGGAAAATAGCATGGAGTTTCCTCAAAAAATTAAAAACTATTTTAATTAAAATTTAATTAAAATTCAAATTAAAAATTAAAATTAAGAACTATGACATGATTTAGTAATTGCATTTTTTCTGAAGAAAGCAAAAACATTAATTAATTCAAAGAGATATATGTGCCCCTATGTAGAATGCAGCATTATTTATAATAGCCAAGATACAGAAGCAACCTAAGTGTCCATCAATAGATGTGGCATATACATACAATTAAATATTAATCAGTCATAAAAAATGAAATTTGCCATTTGTGACAACATGGATGAATTTAGAGAGTATTATGTTGAGTGAAATAAGTCAGAGAAAGATATAGATACTGTATGATCTCACTTATACGTGAAATCTAGGAAACAAAACAACATGAAAACAGACTCATAGATCCAGAGAACAAATGTGGTTGCCAAATGGGAAGGCAAATTGGTAAAGGGGATTGGTAAAGGGGAAATTGGTAAAGGGGATTAAGAGTATCAACCTCCAGTTACATAATAAATAAATCCTAAAATGGAATATAGAGTATAAGTAATATAGTCAATAACATTTTAATAAATTTGTATGAGGACAGATGGTTAATGAACTTATCATAGTGATCATTTCACAATATACTTAGATGTCAAACCATTATGTAGTATACCTGAAATAATATTGTACATCAACTACATTTCAATTTTAAAAATTTAAGCATAGACAATTAAGTCCTTTATTCCCTATTCCCAATTCTAAGTGTTTGACTGTGTCTACCGTAAAACATTGACAATGAAGTTTTTTCAAATTCTCCCAATCCCATGCCAAATGATCCATTCTCCCTGCTATATTTTCCCCTCAACTTTCTAATTAAAATTCTGTACCTTAAGCCTGAACATTTTTATTTCTCCTTTTCTACATCCCATACCAAAGGCCTTTCTAATGAAAAAAAAAAAAAAAATCCAAAAATGTTTTGTATTTTCTTTCGGTTAAAAAATTAAAATTGCCATCCTATTGCCATTCTTAGGGGAATTGCTTATTACATCAAAAATGTGAAAAACAAAACTTTTAAAATAATTTTGGTCACAGTCTCTAAATAAACAAAACCTCTAATGGAATAACCCATATCACATTTCTGTTATCCTGACACAAATACACACTGTTTTGGTACTATTACTGTTTCTTTTAATAAACACTAGCCAAAGTTTTAATTTTTTCACCAAACCTTAAAATATAGATGAATAATTTTACAGTCTGTGATTTTTAGCACAATTACCCCTCACTGAATACTTCCTGTCACCATATGCCTCTGTTAAGGCCAAATAGAACATTTCTTGGCTTGCTTCCTTTTCTGCAATCTGTTGTCTGGAATTTTTCTCACCACCTCCTGGCCTTCTGTATTTTTGGAGAGCAGCTCCAATCTGATCGAGTCTCAGCTCTTCCCACTCATGTGTTCCTGGTTTTTCCAATGGATCTTGAATGTCAATCAATGGGCTAAGTTCTCATTCACATAAAATGTGTTTGCCTTGCTGTCAGCTAAAGATACTTGCGTTTTAAGCCAACACATTTATTACTTCCTGTATCTATTATTCCAAACAACTGTTGCATCTGTATCTTCTGTCTTAAAGGTGTAGAGGACAAGAAACTTAGTTCCCCTCAGAATTTTACTCCAACAGTGAGTGCAACAGTGCATGTGTATGCTAAGTCACTTCAGTCGTGTCCGACTCATTGCAAACCTATGGACTGTAGCCTGTCAGTCTCCTTTGTCCATGGGATTCTCCCAGCAAGAATAATGGAGTGGTTTTGCCATGCCCTCCTCTACGGGATCATCCCAACCCAGGGATCAAACCCAAGTCTATGTCTCCTGTATAAGAATAGGTGGGTTCTTTACCACTAGCACCACCTGGGAAGCCCAAGTGTAACAATATCATATGAATTTGATCCTTAAAGTCCTTCATAACTTACATTCAGTGAAATACCTTACACAGAACCATGGGGGAAAACATCAGACTTTGTTAATACTGAGTAGAAAATGATTTATGGGCCTGACTTGACTTTTCTCATCCACCATAAATTACTTTGTAAGGGTCCACCACGTTCCAGGCATTATTCCAGTAGCTGAAGAGTCAACATATTAAAGTTATTATTAAAGAGATAACATATTAATGTTATAACAGAAGTTATAGAAGTTACAGAACTTATAGCCCTAGACACTTTTGGAGAGTTAAATGGTGAGGTTTCTCCCTTATCCTGACATCATCTACTTATTTTAGTGCTCTTTTCTACATAGCTTTTTCTGGAATAAAATCTAGGAGGTTCTAAGTTTAATGTACTTATTGCCATTGAAAAAGACAAAGCCAGTGATGAAAAACTCTAATTGCCAACAAATATTTATGACTGAATAAGTGAATAGCTCCTAGCTCTACTGTTCATTAGTTTTGCAATTCTAAAGCTAATTAGTCCCTCTGAGCTTGTTTTCTTATCTCTAAAGTAAAATTCCCACCTCAATAGATTATTGTATTAAAGAAGGAAATAATCCATATCAAGTCCCAGACCACAAATGTTGCTCAATAATGTAGTTCTATATATACCTACCCCTGGTAGCTCAGATCGTAAAGCATCTACCTACAACGTGAGAGACGCTGGTTCAGTCCCTGGGTCAGGAAGTTCTCCTGGAGAAGGAAATGCAACCCACTCCAGTATTCTTGCCTAGAAAATCCCATGAATGGAGGAACCTTGTAGGCTACTGTCCATGGGATTGCAGAGTCGGACACAATTGAGCAACTTCACTTTCTTTTCTTTCACATATACCTATGGCTGATTCATGTTACTATATGGCAGAAACCAACACAATATTGCAAAGCAATTATCCTGCAATTAAAAATAAATTAAAAAAAAAAGAAAAATAATATAGCCATCTATAAATCAAATGTCATCCAATAATATCAAGAGAACCATATTTCACTGAGTCCAAACATTTTCATATGGCTACATATGCCTTTTAGGAAATTCACTCATTTAAAAAAAAAGTTCAAATTAAACAGAATGGACAGTTTTCCAATTTCCATAATCATCAACACTGCAACTGCCACTCACCCTGTACCAGCTACCCCATTCCATATTATCTTCAAGTCTGAGAAAATGCCTTATCTCTCTACCTCTTGAATTCAGTGGTCAATTTACACCTTTTATAAGAAACCTACCAGCTTTCCAAATAAAATCCAATCCCTATCCTGAAACATTACATTGAAGAAAGCATTATCCAATACGGTGAAAAGAATTGGTTGGCAGTTTCAACTCTTTTTTTCTGAACTCGCATTCACTTTGACTCACTCAGACTTTTAAAAAAGTCAGACTTTGTTAATACTGGACAGAAAATGATTTACAGTTCTGAGTTTTCTTGTCTACCGTAAATCATTTATTAAGTGCCCACTGTGCATCAAGCACGGTTCTGGGTGCTGAGGATACAGTGCTGGAAAAGACAGACAAAATGCCTACCTCTCCAAGCAGAAGGCCTAACATGATGTGTGACTGCAAAACAGGGTGATGAACAGGCAGCTGTGGGTTTACTACAATGTATATGGCCAATCTAAGCCAGGCCTTGGGAACTGGAGGAATCTTACCTACTCTGAAATCTAAAGAGTAAGAAGAAGCTAGTCAAAGATAGGAAGAGTAGACTGTGAAGAGGGAAACAGCATGTGCAAAACCTGGAACTGGAGTGTTTGGGGCTGTCGAGATAAAGTTACATGGAAGGGCTTAAACTGCCTATTGTGTTTCCTTCCCTTGCTGGTTTCCAATCTGCTACCCCAAAGCCTCTAACTTCCCACGTGTAAGTGCTTCACCCTGCCATGAGCTGTGCTAATGAAAACTGGAAGCAGTATTTTGTGTCCTCAAGTGGGGGCGAGCGTGAGGAGAGCAGGCCCCCAGAACCAGGCCTGTGATGGCAGCTGGACTGCTGACAGCACCCAGGGGAGGAAAGTGGAGGGAGGCAGGCAGAGTCAGGATCAGACTTGGGTACACCTTCTGTGGATACACCTTCTCCCTCCATCACCCAGCATGGAAGATCAGGCTGAGTTGTACTAAAAAGCCCAGAGCCTCCCTGCACTGAACCAGCAAGCACTGACTTGGTCTCAGTTAAAGTTATCGCTGAGCTAGCAGAGGAGTATAGCTGGTGGCCAAGCTGGCAGGGAATACAGATGAGAATGTGCTCCCCTGGACCAGCACCTAAGTCTCCAAAAAAGCATGAACACCATGCATACAACTAGAGAACTCCAGCCAAGTTCATATTCTCTCTGTTTTATATCTACTGTTTAAATCTAGTGGATATAGATCCTAAAAAAAAAAAAACTAAACTACACACTCAAGCAAAGAGCCTGTCTTCTTTGAGGGCTATATATAATAGCATGGTGAAGTTTTACATAGTCTTCCCTGATAGCTCAGTTGGTAAAGGATCTGCCTGCAATGCAGGAGACCCCGGTTCGATTCCTGGGTAGGGAAGATCTGCTGGAGAAGGGATAGGATACCCATTCCTACCCACTCCACTATTCTTGGGCTTCCCTTGTAGCTCAGCTGGTAAAGAATCCAACTGCAATGCAGGAGACCTGGATTCAATCCCCGGGTTGGGAAGATCCCCTGGCGAAGGGAACGGTTACTCATTCCAGTATTCTGGCCTGGAGAATTCCATGGACTATATAGTCTATGGGGTTGCGAAGAGTTGGACACCACTGAGCAACTTTCACTTTCATTGTCACTTTTTAATAAAATTTAGTTCATTTCTCCCATTTTACTTACAAGGCAGACAAAGGACTTATTCGTGACAATTTTGATCTATACGTAATTATTATCTACATAATTGAAATTATGCACTTTCAAGTTGTGAAATAATTAGGTGATGCTTGGGGACCAGAAGGCTTCCCTGGAGGCTCAGATGGTAAAGAATCTGCAATGCAGGAGACCTGGGTTCAATCCCTGGGTTGGGAAGATACCCTGGAGTAGGGCATGGCAACCCACTCCAGTATTCTTACCTGGAGAATCCCCACGGACAGAGGAGCCTGATGGGCTACAGTCCATGGGGTCACAAAGAGTTGGACATGACTGAGCAACTAAACACAGCACAGCGCAGGGGACCAGAGACAGACACGGAATATAAATGTTTACACAAAAGTTTGTACTTCTGAAAATTTAAGCATTATTATTGTTAATTACCTCAAAACATATCTTCAAGGAAAATAACACTGAGAAAATATTAAAGACTGTGGTGACAGCTACCCTAAATAATGACGCTTTCATTTTGCTATATTTAATTCTAGTGGTAAAATAATTTATTAAAATTACCTTCCGGGTAGCAGGGTAGTTTTAAAAGACAACTCAAGTCAGTTCTTACAGATCATTCCCTAGAGAACAACTTATTTTACATGGGAAGAAATACAATCCTATCTGTTACCCCCACATCAGAAGAAGCAGATTAGCTCAACACCACAGAAACCTGTAAAAAAACTTTCTGTGAAGGTTTTCCCAGTCAGGAAGTCAATGATGCAGAGAAACTTTCAGATTTGGCACTATTAACTTTTTCACTGATTTTAGCTGTTAAAGATTTGTGATCAGCAAGGCTAAGGATGTAACAAAGATTCTAGACCAATGTTTCCTTCAAACATATTAATTTGGAGTTAACTTATAACACGGAGGTAATAACTGGAAAACTCATCTTAGTGTTAACATTGCTACAAAAATTGGCTTCCTGTCCTTCCAATCTGGCACTTATTCTTTGCAACCCCATGGACTGAAGATTGGAGAGTTAAACAAAAAGATTTGTATTCTGTATTGATTATGTTCTAGCAACTCTAAGTACTGAACGCTTTTGTAAGCTAGAGGAGAAAAAGACCACAGAGGAGTTACTTGACTGTTTGACAAGACACAGTATTACGTGGTGATCTTGCACAAGGGCAACGATGCTCTTTTGGTTTTCCTCCTGCCTGATTCATGCTCCATTCCTTCACAGTCTCTTATATTGTCTCTTCTTGACTTTTCTGACCTCTAAATGTGAGGGTCCCAGAGAGAATACACAGAACTATACAAAAAAGATCTTCATGACCCAGATAATCAGGATGGTGTGATCACTCACCTAGAGCCAGACACCCTGGAATGTGAAGTCAAGTGGGCCTTAGAAAGCATCACTACAAACAAAGCTAGTGGAGGTGATGGAATTCCAGCTGAGCTATTTCAAATCCTAAAAGATGATGCTGTGAAAGTGCTGCACTCAATATGCCAGCAAATTTGGAAAATTCAGCAGTGGCCACAGGACTGGAAAAGGTCATTTTTCATTCTAATCCCTAAGAAAGAAAGGCAATGCCAAAGAATGCTCAAACTACCACACAATTGCACTCATCTCACACGCTAGTAAAGTAATGCTCAAAATACTCCAAGCCAGGCTTCAACAATACATGAGCCGTGAACTTCCAGATATTCAAACTGCTTTTAGAAAAAGAAGAGGAACCAGAGATCAAATTGCCAACATCTGTTGGATCATCAAAAAAGCAAGAGAGTTCCATAAAAACATCTATTTCTGCTTTATTGACTATGCCAAAGCCTTTGACTGTGTATCACCACAAACTGTGGAAAATTCTGAAAGAGATGGGAATACCAGACCACCTGACCTGCCTCTTGAGAAAACTGTATGCAGGTCAAGAAGCAACATTAGAATGGGACATGGAACAATAGACTGGTTCCAAATAGGAAAAGGAGTACCTCAAAGCTGTACATTGTCACTCTGCTTATTTAACTGATATGCAGAGTACAGCATGAGAAATGCTGGGCTGGAGGAAGCACAAGCTGGAATCAAGATTTCTGGAAGAAATATCAATAACCTCAGATATGCAGATGACACCATCCTTATGGCATAAAGTGAAGAAGAACTAAAAAGCTTCTTGATGAAAGTGAAAAAAAGAGAGTGAAAAAGTTGGCTTAAAACTCAACATTCAGAAAACTAAGATCGTGACATCTGGTCCCATCACCTCATGGGAAATAGACAGGGAAACAGTGGAAACAGTGTCAGACTTTATTTTCTTGGGCTCCAAAATCACTGCAGATGGTGATTGCAGCCCTGAAATTAAAAGACGCTTGCTACTTGGAAGAAACGTTATGACCAACTTAGACAGCATATTAAAAAACAGAGACATTACTTTGCCAACAAATGTCCATCTAGTCAAAGCTATGGTTTTTCCAGTATTCATGTATGGATGTGAGAGTTGGACTATAAAGAAAGCTGAGAGTTGAAAAATTGATGCTTCTGAACTGAGGTGTTGAAGAAGACTCTTGAGAGTCCCCTGGACAGCAAAGAGATCCAATCAGTCCATCCTAAAAGAAATCAGTCCTGAATATTCATTGGAAGGACTGATGTTGAAGCTGAAACACCAATACTTTGGCCACCTGATTCAAAACACTGACTCATTTGAAAAGACCCTCATGCTGGGAAAGGTTGAAGGCGAGAGGAGAAGGGGACGACAGAAGATGAGATGGTTGGATGGCATCACCAACTCAATGGACATGAGTTTGAATAAACTCTGGTAGTTAGTGATGGACAGGGAGGCCTGGCGTGCTACAGTCCAATGGGGTTGCAAGCGGTTGGACACGACTAAGCGACTGAACTGAACTAGACTGACTCAGGAGAAGCAAGTTCCATCCCTGGGTCAGGAAGATCCCCTAGAGGAGGAAATGGCAACCTACTCCAGTATTCCTGCCTGAAAAGTCCCATGAACAGAAGAGCCTAGTGGGCTATAGTCCAAAGAGTCTCAAAAAGTCACTAAGGTTCATTTCAAAATACAAATATTATCATCAGCAAATGACCAACTATTGCTTCAGTCATGTGACATGGTACTTTTTTAGCTCAATTTTATTTCTGGATACATTTTTCTGATTCACTTTACATATATGTGTGTGTGTGTGTGTGTGTGTGTGTGTGTATGTATATATGGCCACCGAGGTTATTTTTGCCAACATTTCTTTGGATAAACAGTACAAACCAATTTGGATTTTTATCAAACTACTGTAACGATGGAGCCAGGCAGCCTTCAAAGGAACACTTTTCAGCTTGTTAACACACACACAATTTATTCAGAAAAAATTTTCTTACCTTCCTGACTGCATTACTGTTGCTATTTTTCTTACATAAAAGCTATTCTTAGAAGCCTAACAAATTTTATTTTTCAAATAAGAACATCTGGCTTTAGGTTGTATACAACTACACTTATTATTTAAATTCATCCTTCTTTAAGGCAGGTCATCCTATTCATTACAAGACTCTTTAAAATTTATAACTTTGCTTTTATTTATAATAAAAAAAACTTTCTTTGGAATAAAATACATCTTACCCAAAAAGGCAGAACTATTTTCAAAATATGTTCATCTGACCAATTTGATACATAAAGCCCTTCAAGGAATAATTCCTCAAGTTATTTTAGGAGAACCAATGAAAAAGTAAAAGCTTAAAATGCAAATTACACACTTTAAAAAGTTCTAAATCCTTCATTGATTTTATTTTGCTATTGTATTCTAGGAAAAGTAAACAAATCTTTCAAGAAATAATAAAGCTAAGACTTTTTTTTTCTCAGTAAGCTATAAGCAAGCTCAGAAAATGTTTCAAACTGAGCATTCTTCTTATCCATATTAGAAACAGTATTCTCCAAGTGCTATTAATAATTTAACTTAGAATCATAAATATGCATGAATGGAAGATCACTTGTCCTATCCCAATGCTCAGAAAGACCTTGGACTACACTTTTCCAGAAAAATAAATATTTAGTATCTCCGGGCATGTCTATGCCAGATGCTCTAAGGAAGATGAAGACTTTAAAGGCAGCTTCCTGGACTCTGGGCTGCACTGGTTGCCCCTCCTCTGTGTTCCCACGGCAGTATCCCATAATATGCACTATGTGCCATAATTATGTTAACAAGTCAGTTTCCCACAGAAAAGTTTCCAAGCCATTTTAGTCACCCCTGCTTTTTCATTTGAGAAAACAAGCTCAGAAAGGTTAAATAACTGGCTTAAAGTCTCAAAAGTAGTAAGTGATAAAGCCAGGATTCAATTAAGAGACATCTGATTACAAAGTCCCTCAGAGTCTCCATTATATGTTATATGCCAATTAAATTTCAATTAAAAGAGAGAGAGATTGAGAGAGAGACAGCCTGCTAAGAAGTTTGAGTCTGACCAGAGTACAGGCAGATCACTGGAGGGTTTTGAGCAGAGGAGCTGTCTAGATTGATGTTTGGCAGAAAACACTCTTCAACAGTGAGGAGAATGGGGAAGGAGGACATGCTGATTGGAGGCTGGTAAGCCAACCAGGAGCCTGGGGCATTAACCAAGTTAGAGATGGAGGAGCTGGCCCCAGAACTTCCCCTCGATGTAGTGATACAAATACAGCACTTTCTAATTTTTTTATCTTTTCATATGTTTTCAATGTGAAGAAAAATACTTGCCCTGCTTGCCTCACGGGCTACTGTTACCGCTAAGACAGCACACAGTAGCAAGGCTGACTGCATGAACTGGGTGTGCGGCACATGGGAGCACAGACTTGGGGGTGAGAAAGTCTGGGTTCCAACACTGTCTTCTCTGCTTCCTCCTTGAAACTTTGGGCAAGTTACGTCACCTCTCTGTGCCTCGGTTCCCTAACACGTGAAATAGAGGTAATACTGGTGCCTAATTCAGAGAGTTTCTTGAGAGGATTTAATGAAAGAATGTCTGTTTTATTTATGGCCTTATTTCCAGCATCTAGAATTGTGTCTGGTATTTAGTAAGTGCTTATTAATGTTACGGAGAAGGCAATGGCACACCACTCCAGTACTCTTGCCTGGAAAATCCCATGGACAGAGGAACCTGGTAGGCTGCAGTGCATGGGGTCGCTAAAAGTCGGACACGACTGAGCGACTTCACTTTCACTTTTCACTTTCATGCACTGGAGAAGGAAATGGCAACCCACTCCAGTGTTCTTGTCTGGAGAATCCCAGGGACGGGGGAGCCTGGTGGGCTGCCATCTACGGGGTCGCACAGGGTCGGACACGACTGAAGTGACTTAGCAGCAGCAGCAGTAGCGGTATTAATGTTAAAATTAATTTGAAAATTATAAAGGACTATGTAATTGTAATGAGTTCCTCTTCTTTTACAAGATGGTTTTGGCTATCTGAGAGCTTCCCAGATGGCTCAGTGGTAAAGAATCTGCCTGTCAATTCAGGAGACACAGGTTCGATCCCTGGGTCAGGAATAGCCCCTGGAGGAGGAAATGGAAACCCAGTCCAGTATTCTTACCTGGAGAATCCCATGGACAGAGGAGCCTGGTGGGCTGCAGTCCATAGGGTCACAAAGAGTCAGACACAACTGAATCACTGAGCACTCATATGTAATTGTGAGGAGTCACTGTAACTATAAAATGTATTTAATGTCTCCAATTTCCCCCACCAACACTATACTAAAAAAATCCACAATCTTTGTTAATAGCACATCTATTCTGTTAAACATAAAAAGGAAGTTTACATCCTTCTGTTTCTTTCTTAACTTTTCCATTATGTGCTCTGTTCTTTCAAACAAAAGCCCATGTATTGAATGTATTTGTAAACCCTCAGTTTCAGGCTGGCTCGGACCCAAATGCCCTCCAGCATCACCTACACCTGCTGTGCTCATGAACAGATACTGTTTCACCAAAGAGCTGTCCCTTGGGTGAGACATACCAGCTCAGATGATGGCAGCAGCTTGCTATGCCAAAAGTTATGAATGAGTACATAAAAGATGGTTCCATCGTAGACAGAGGGTACTTTCATATTTGAAGAGAGAGACTCATTCTCATGGAGGAATTTAGACACACAGACCCTACTGTTCTGCACACTTGCTTTCTCCACTCCTTCCGGTAAAGTAAGGTTTTCTCCTCCAATCATCAGCAACAGGTGTAGTGCTTCATCCAGCAGGGCCAGAATCCACTGAACAACTCATAAGACTCTAATAAGGGCAAACTCTTCACTTTGAATACAATTATTGAAAAATATCATTTGATCATATAAACAAAATGTGTTTGCCACCCTATCCCCTGACAGGCCCTACCTATGAGAAAGTGGCTTCAAGCACATTACAAGGTTTCCGCTGTGTACCATAAAGAATTAGAATTCAAGTGGCCATACCTAAAAAAGAGAACACTGGTTTCCATCTTCATTCAAAAGAGACTAAGGAGGCCACAGTTGGCCAATCATTTAGCGATTTCTGTGGTACTGACTGGCCAACTGTATGGAATGTTAAGTGGATTCTACCAGATGGCTGACTGTGAACTCCAGAATGAGAAAAACAATGAGACAAGGGGCCACGGGAAGTTGAGGGGAAAAAGCAGCAAGGAGTTAGGAGGAAGGGAGAGAGGGAAAGGAGGGAAGGGAGAGAGAAAGTGGGAAAGGAGAGGAAGACGGGAAAGATGGAGGAAAAGAAGCAGAGTTGAGAGAGTAATTTTTTAAATAAACAAGCACTGACAGTGCCTCTCCTATGTGGCTAAAAAAGCTTCCTTTCTAATAACTCCTGCAGCTGCTGCTGCTGCTAAGTCGCTTCAGTCATGGCCAACTCTGTGCGACCCCATGGACTGCAGCCCACCAGGCTCCCCCGTCCCTGGGATTCTCCAGGCAAGAACAGGGGAGTGGGTTGCCATTTCCTTCTCCAGTGCATGAAAGTGAAAAGTGAAAGTGAAGTCGCTCTGTCCTGTGCAACTCTTCGCAACCCCATGGACTGCAGCCCACCAGGCTCCTCCGTCCATGGGATTCTCCAGGCAAGAGTACTGGAGTGGGGTGCCATTGCCTTCTCTGTTTCTAATAACACTTGTTTTAATTTCTTTTCACAGAAGACAAAAGGGGGGGTGGTTAATATTTCCTCCATAGAAGAAAAAGACCAACTCTCAGAAACAATGAGTTAGATTTTTATCTTAAGTGATAGTGTGGTTAAGATCATGTACAACAATACTGAAATAATCACTTCCTTATATATTTCATGTCTGAAAGACTATAATGGCTTCCATTCACACACTCTCTGGTCCTGGATTCATCTCCCTGTGCAGTCAGGAAATTACCTTTGACATCCCCCAAACCAGACTTCCTGCTGAACTGTTGCTCTTTAGCTTCAAATCCTGTAGCACGCACAGAAAGAGAATGCCAACACACACACACACACACACACACACACACACGCACACACACACACACAATGTACCTAAGAGGCAAGATAACACCATGAATGAAAAAATATTTAGAGCAAGATTTTCTCATTCTCTAAATTAATCCCAGGTTTTTAGTTTTGTGTGTTAGTCACTCAGTCTTGTCCAACTCTTTGCAATCCCATGGACTGTAGCCCACCAGGCTCCTCTGTCCATGGAATTCTCCAGGCAAGAATACTGGAGCTGGCTGCCATTTCCTTCTCCAGGGGATCTTCCCAACCCAGGTATCAAACCCAGGTCTCCTGCATTACAAGTGGATGGTTTATCATCTGAGCTACTAGGGAAGCCCAGGGTTTTAGTCAAGCCTTTCAAATATCTGCTAATAAATTATTCCACCCTTCATCTGGGGAAGGAATAAATGTGAAAACAAATTTGATCCACTTCCTTTCGTTATTTTTTCTTTTTTTTTCAATAGCTATAGACTTATAAAACTTCTGCCTCTTAAATCAAACGGTACTGAGATTTTATTTCAGCACTTTTGGGGATGAAAAAATACATCCAAATGTATACTAAAAAATAAATTCCATTAATAGCTGGGTCTTTGGCAGCTGACAGAGTTACTGGTCTCTTTAATTTACTCACCCAGAGAAGTTGTGAGTTCTTTGGGCACAACTGTGAATAAGACCATTAATAATCAGCCTGCATCAAAAAGGAATCAGTTCAAAGCTCTTGGCTTCAATGATCATTTTTTCGATTCTTTACAAATTGAATTGTCCTTCTCAGTAGATCATTCATACAGTTCAAGACTGATCCACTAAGATCCCTGATTTTCTAAATTAATTAATTTAGAAGCCTTGTATGGCTGATAGATACAGAGGCAACCAGTACACAATCCTGAGATTCTATAAATTCCATTAATATTGCTTCTGCAATGAATTTACAGAACTCAGCAATACAAAGATTACTAGGTGAGCATAAAATCTAAACAAGCTATAGTGTAAAACAATAAAGACTAGTCCATTCATGTTTACTGCAGGATGAGGTTATCACAGTATTTCAAAGCTTCTTAGAAAAGGAACACATTTGAGTCAGTTCTGATGAGGTGGATGAACCTAGAACCTATTATACAGAGTGAAATGAGTCAGAAAGAGAAAGATAAATATCGTATTCTAACACATATATACAGAATCTAGAAAAAGGGTACTGAAGAATTTATTTCCAGGGCAGCAATGGAGAAACAGACATAGAGAATAGACTTATGGACATGGGGAGGGTGAAGGAGAGGGTGAGATGTATGGAAAGAGTAACATGGAAACTTACATCACCATATGTAAAATAGATAGCCAATGGGACTTCGCTGTGTGGCTCAAGAAACTCAAACAGAGGCTCTGTATTAATCTAGAGGGGTGAGATGGGGTGGGAGATGGGAAGGAGGTTCAAAAGGAAGAGGATACATGTATACCTATGGCTGATTCATGTTGAGGTTTGACAGAAAACAAAATTCTATAAAGCAATTATCCTTCAATAAAAAAATAAATTTAAAAAAAGAATAACCCCCTCAATAAAAAACTTCTTAGAAAAGCTTCTATTTTTTATATTTTCTTTATCAAGATTTCATTTGTACTTTGAAAGACTTAAAGCCAAAGAGAATCATCAAATTAAGTCCATTATTTAATTTTAGTCTCTCATACAAATGGCATCAATTCACTGCAACTGACTGTGGGATAGAAGATTCTAACCAGCCTCGCTCATATTACTTTCCTGCATCAGATTCACAGTCTAGCTGCTCTCTCTACACTTCTTCCATCAACTGCTCCTGAACACCACCCACTCCACAACAAGATTGCCACTGCACTCAGTAGCTCAGCTGCTATAGGAAAAGCTGTGACCAAAAAAATGTAAGAAAATACATTTCTAAAAAAAAAAAATAAAATAAAATACATTTCTACTCTGTGATTTCAGCAGTTGGAGGCAAAGACTTGAGATGGGTTTCTTTTTTACTTTAAAAAAAAAATGTATTGCTATATAGTTGATTTACAATGTTGCATCAATTTCAGGTGTACAATAAAGTGATTCAGTTATACATACATATATATATTTTCTTTTTTAATACTCTGCCATTGTAGGTTATTATAAGATATTTAGTAGACTTCCTTAGTTATCTATTTTATATATAGCAGTGAAGTGAAGTCTGTCAGCAGTGTCCAACTCTTTGCAACCCCATGGACTGTAGCCCACCAGGCTCCTCCATCCACAGAATTTTCCAGGCAAGAGTACTGAAGTGGGTTGCCATATGTATATTTTAATCTCAAAGTACTAATTTATCCTACTCCTAGGTAACCATAAGTTTCTTTTCTATGTACTTGAGTCTACTTCTATTTTGTAAATAATTTCATTGGTATACTTTTTACAGTCCACATATAGGCCATATCATATGATATGTCTAACTTACTTCACTTATTATTATAATCTCTAGGTCTATCAATGTTGCTGCAAATGGCATTCTTTCATTCTTTTTATGGCTGAGTAATACTTCCTTGTATTTGTATACCACATCCTTTTATCCATTCAGTGCTGCAACTAACACTGGGGTGCATGTATATTTTTTAATTACTGTTATCTCTGATTATGTGCCCAAGAGTGGAATTGCAGAGTCAAGGAGGCAAGAAAATACAACGGAGAAAGACAGGCTCTTCAATAAATGAGCTTCCCTGGCGGCTCAGACGGTAAAGAATCAGCCTGCAACGCAGGAGACCCAAGTTCAATCCCAGGGTTGGGAAGATCATCTGGAGAAGGAAACGGCCACCCACTGCAGTATGCCTGCCTGAATATAAGTGGCAGAGAAAACTGGACAGCTATGTGTGAAAGAATGAAATGAGAACACTTTCTAACACCATGTTGTTGTTGTTTAGTTGCTAAATCATGTCCGACTCTTTCTGACCCCATGGTCTGCAGCACGCCAGGCTTTCTTGTCCTTCACTATCTCCCTGAGTTTGCTCAAACTCATGTCCATTGAGTCAGTGATGCCATCCAAACATCTAATCCTCTGTTGCCCCCTTCTCCTCCTGTCCTCAATCTCTCCCAGCATCAGAGTCTTTTCCAATGAGTCAGCTCTTCCCATCAGGTGGCCAAAGTACTGGAGCTTCAGCTTCAGCATCAGTCTTTCCAATGAATATTCAGGCTTGGTTTCCCTTAGGATTGATGGGTTTGATCTCCTTGCAATCCAAGGAACACTCAGGAGTCTTCTCCAGCACCACAATTCAAAAGTATCAATTCTTCGGCACTCAGTCTTCTTTATGGTCCAACTCTCACATCAGTTCATGACTACTGGAAAAACTAAAGCTTTGACTATACAGATCTTTGTCAACAAAATGATGTCTCTGCTTTTTTTTTTTTTTTGTCTCTGCTTTTTATTAATAATTATTAATACATTAATTAGAAAACCTAGACAAATTATCTAGGTTTGTCATAGCTTTCCTTCCAAGGAGCAAGTGTCTTTTAATTTCATGGCTGCACTCACCATAGTGGTTTACAAAATAATATCTGGAGCCCATGAAAATAAATCTGTCATTGCTTCTACTACTTCCCCTTCTATTTGCCATGAAGTGATGGGACCAGATATCACGATCTTAGTTTTCATAATGTTGAATTTCAAGCCAGCTCTTTCACTCTCATCAAGAGACTCGTTAGTTCCTTTTTGCACATGTGCATGCTCAGTAGATTCAGTCATGTCTGACTCTCTGCAACCCCATGGACTGTAGCTCGCCATGTTCTTCTGTTCATGGGATTCTCTAGGCAAGAATACTGGAGTGAATTGCCATGCACTGCTCCAGGGGATCTTCCCGATCCAGGAATCGAACTCAAGTCTCCTGCATCTCCTGCACTGCAAGCAGATTCTTTACTGATGACCCATCAGGTAAACCCAATTCCTCTTCACTTCCTGCCATTAGAGTGGTATCATTTGCATATCTGAGATTGTCCATATTTCTCCTGGCAATCTTGGTTCCAGATTGTGACTCATCCAGCCCAGGATTTCACATGGTGTACTCTGCATATGTTAAATAAGCAGGGTGACAATATATACCCTTGTCATACTGCTTTCCAACTTTGAACCAGTTCCTGTCCCATTCTAACTGTTGTTTCTTGACCCTCATACATTTCTCAGGAGACAGGTAAGGCCATCTGGTACTCCTAAGAATTTTCCACAATTTGTTGTGATCCACACAGTCAAAGGCTTTAGCATAGATAGTGAAGCAGAAGTAGATGTTTTCCTGGAACTCCCTAAATTTCTACATAATCCAATGAATGTTGACAATTTGACCTCTGGTTCCTCAGCCTTTTCTAAATCCAGCTTGTATATCTGGAAGTTCTCGTTTAACATACTGTTGAAGCCTAGCTTGAAGGATTTTGAACCTTATCTTGCTAGTGTGTGAAATGACCACAATTGTATGGTAATTTGAACCTTCCTTGGTATTGCCTTGCTTTGGGATTGGAATGCAAACTGACTGTTTCTAGTCCTGTGGCCACTGCTGAGTTTTCCAAATTTGCTGACATACTGACTGCAGCTTGCTAACAGCATCATCTTTTAGGATTTTAAATAGCTTAGCTAGAATTCCACCACCTTCACTAGCTTTGTTTGTAGTAATGCTTCCTAAGACTCCCTTGACTTCATACTCCAGGATGTCCAGCTCTAGGTTTGTGACCACACCATCGTAGTGATCCAGGTCATTAAGACATTTCTGTGTAGTTTTTCTGTGTATTCTTGCCACTTCTTCTTAATCTCTTCTATATCTATTAGGTCCTTACCATTTCTGCCCTTTATTGTGCCCATCCTTGCATGAATGTTCCCTTGATATCTCCAATTTTCTTGAAGAGATCTCTTATCTTTCCCATTCTATTGTTTTCCTGTGTTTCTTTACATTGTTCATTTAAGGCTTTCTTATCTCTCCTTGCTGTTCTCCAGAACCCTGATTCAGTTGAGATATCTTTCCCTTTCTCTCTTGCCTTTCACTTTTCTTTCCTCAGCTCTTTGTAAAGCCTTCTCAGACAACCACTTTGCCTTCTTGCATTTCCTTTTCTTTGGGATGGTTTTGGTCACTGCCTCCTGTACAATGTTATGGACCTCCATCCATAGTTCTTCAGGCACTCTCTCTACTAGATCTAATCTCATGAATCTAGTCATCACCTCCACTGTATAATCATAAGGGATTTGATTTAGGTCATACCTGAAAGGCCTAGTTGCTTTCCCTACTCTCTTCATTTTAAGGTTGAATTTTGCAATAAGAAGCTCCCTCATTTGAGCACAAGAATCATTTTAGCAGGTAGCATTAACTCAGCAGAAGGCTTGCCCTGAAATATACTCTCCAGTAAGTCTACTCCCATCTTTAATATTCCCAGTATTTGAATGAAGCAAAGATGGAAATATGAGTTAAGAGTTGTTTTCAATGGTGGAATGGAAGCTGGTTTGGGTGGCAGTCTCTAGGAAGACTCAGTCAAGAGCTATCCTCTCCTGCCAATCAGATGTGCTCAGGTAAGGATCACAGTGAGGGAGACAGTCATTAATGCATCCTGACAGGTTCCTGAGGAAAAAAGAGCAAGGCCTTCTGACTTTTTACAAACTGCTGTACAGTATGAAAGAGGTATGTGATGCAGTTAGCTCCTGGGAAAAGTGATGCCATGGCAGTGAGGGATGAAATTCTCAGCTAGTTCAGGTCATTTTGTGAATAGCATGTGTCACTTCCTGGAAATATACTGGTTGGCCCGAAAGTTCATTTGAGTTTCCATAAAATATTATGAAAAACCTGAACTTTGGGGCCAACCTTATAGTAAATAAACCCTGGAGCAGGAAACAGCAGCCCACTCCAGTATTCTTGCCTGGGAAATCCCCTGGACAGAGGAGCCTGGTGGGCTACAGTCCATAGGGTCACAAAGAGTCAGACACGACTGAGCAACAGCATGCACATGCACTTCCCCAGGAGCATATTGTACATCTTCCAACCTGGGCAGGGCTCATCATCTGGTGTCGAATCTTTATGCCTTTTCATACTGTACATGGGGTTCTCTAGGCAAGAATACTGGAGTGGGTTGCCATTTCTATGTCCAGTGGATCACATTTTGTCATAACTCTTCACTATGACCTATTTGGGTGCCCCTGCTTAGCATGGCTCAAAGCTTCATCGAGTTGCGCAAGCCCCTTTGCCACAACAAGACTGTGATCCATGAAGGGAAAAAAAGAGACATACAAAAGGCACATGAAAAGATGCTTAGCATCATTATTTGTTAGAGAAATGCAAATCAAGTAACAATGAGATACCACTTCACACCTAGTAGAATGACTATATCAAAATGACATAAAATAACCAGGTATTGATATAGGAAAATCAGAACCTTCATATATTGATGGGAGGAATGTAAAATGGTGCAGCCACTTTAGAAAACAGGCACTTTCTTAAACATGTAAAACTAAGAGTTACAATACAACCCAGCAATTTCATTGCTAGGACTGTATCTAAAAAAATGACAACATATGTCTACACAAAAACTTGTACATGAATGTTCATAGCAGCATTGTTCATATAATCAAAAAGTAGAAAGCAATCCAAATGTCTATCAGCTGGTGAATGGCTAAACTGTGGAATATTCATATAAATAAATATTATTTGGCAATAAAAATGAATTAAGTACTGTTATGTGCTACAACATGGATGAATCTTGAAAATATTATGCTAAATAAAAGAAGCCAATTAACAAAAGACCACACATTGTATGATTCTATATATATCAAATACTTAGAAAAGGCAAATCCATAGAGACAAAAAGTAGATTAGTGATTGCCAAGGGCTGCAGGAAATGAGGAAATAAAGAATGACTGCTAATGGGTACAGGGTTCCTCGTTAGGGAAATAAAAATGCTCTAAAATTGCCTGTGGTGATGGCTGCACAGAACTGTGAATACACTGTGTAAATTGTTTGGTGTGTGATATCTTTTTCAATAAATAAAACTTACTGTAATAAATATACTATAGTAAAAATAATAATAACAGTAAGGCTTCAGCCATTAAAATAAAAGCAGCGAGTTTTAGGATAGAGCTTGAGAACAGTATGACTGAAATTTCAGGGACAAAATCTGTGATGTCAGTTCAATTATATTCTTCTTAATTACAGTGTATCAAAGGAAATTTTTTAAAAAGATGAAAATTAAGATTAAAAATGTAAATTCAAGGGGCCATTGACTTTAACTTTTTATGTCATTAGCAAGTCAGAAAATACATCCCTGTGGCATATATGTAATTTAAATTTTCAAAAATTAAATCATTGTCACATTAATAGTAATGACAACACTTCAGAGCTGGGGCCCTAGTGATTGTCTATTTCAACTTGTGGTTTTTACAAAAATTAACTTCTCTAACATTTTTCATACCACTCCACACTGCCTCCTTACCAGTATGCAAACATCAGCTTTTACTTAATGCAGCTCTAATAAGTTGTCTTCTGGAACATGTTTCAGTGGTCTCAAGTTTGAAGTTTCTTTTGTCTTAAATTTTTCATATTACCTTCTTTTCAAGCTTAGCTCACTTGAGTATTTGCTATAATGGTAGGTGGTGATGATTTCCTTTGGTGATATACATACAGCATAAACATTTCAGCTTTTTTTCTTTTAATACATTTTCTAGGTAGCTATACAGAGCTAGAAAAGAATCAAGTAGCCATCTAAGAGCTCTTCATAATTCCCATTCATTTTTAGTGAATTTTTCTTTCCCAGTGCTAGACTTCTAAAAAGTTTAATATCTGAGCTTTAACATCTCACATTTAAAATCTGAGGTCAAATTTGGTGTGTCTACACTTCAAGACCGACTATTTCCCAATATTTGTTCCAAATCTTGAAAAAAAGAAGGAAGTCTGGAAATTAACATTTCATAGTTCAAAGTAAAAATTATTCCAAAGGAAAAGAAAAAATTTTACAAGTATTTTAAAAACATAGATAGTTTTCCCCTTTCCATTTTTCAACTCGCCAAATTTATTATATTTCCATATCAAATCTTTTCTCTTTAGTGGAAATAAATCTTTTTGTGATATACTTTTGAAAGTCTTATCTTACTTCACATGGTATCATATAACAAGCTAGAATCCCCTGAGGCACAAACACCCTTCACAGTGAATTATGTATCAGGAGAAGTTCCCACGTGCTGTGCTCAGTCACTCGGTCGTGTCCGACTCTTGGCGACCCCATGGACTGTAGCCCGCCAGGCTCCTCTCTTTATGGGATTCTTCAGGCAAGAATACTGGAGTGGGTTGCCATTTCCTTCTCCAGAAGTCTCCATAACTATGAGAATAATAAAGGCATCACAACTGGGGCCAGTCATTTACAAAAATCATGCAAAATCTGAAGAGGCAAATTAATATCTAAGTAAACAGTGGGTGAATCAAGCTGAAGATGTTTTCCTTCATTATTGCACATTCTCCTTTCTCACACATAGAATGGCTCAAAACAGTCATGATAAAGTTTTACTAAATCTTTAATAAATATATCTTATCAATGAAAATGAAGTTATAGTCTTCTGAAGAACAGATATGAAAAATAATCTACAGATTTATCACCTTGTGCTACCTATCTTTTCCTCTTTATCCCACTGTCACCACCCTCTTCTAAGTTCTCATCAAGTTATGCCACTATTATTTCAATGGCTTCTTGGCCATTTTCCCTGCCTTCACTTTCAGTACATCTGGCTTGATAATAAAATAACTAATTTTACTAAAACACCACTTTTCATAGAGTCACCCTCATACTTCAAAGCTTACAGATTCCCCTGTTACCCACCATCATCTCTAAGGTTCTCTGCTCAGCTCTGGGTTCCCCTGAACATGAACCCACCTCCACTCAGATAGGCAGGTGTTCTGCATCTCATCAAGATGGGAAATATGGGAGGAGAATAAGGTTTGAGGAATAATAATAATTCCCATTACTTATTAAGATTATTGTGTGCCATGAGCCATTATTAGCATATTACATGTGCTATCTCATTCTCTCCCCACATAAATCATTCTTGAGAGGTTTCTTGGTATTACAGAATGAACAGAATTCTCATCAATGCTACCACTTGAAGGCTGAAGAGAAGAAAGGGACCTCAGAAGTGACTGAGAAATATGAGGAGAACCAGGAGAGTTACTCAGCACAAGTCAAAGAAAAGGCATTTCCAATCACAGTAAAAGATCATGATCAACTCATAAAGCAAAAAAATTAAATAAGGTCAAGTAAGACAAAAAATGAAAACTGCTCACTGAAATTGTTAGTTAAGAGCTACGGTGACTCAGAACTTGTCATCCAAACCTGGACAGTTTTGAGAGTGAAAGAGAGCTCTATTAGCAACTACCTCAGGATCATGGAATATTGTCCTGTGCAAACCAGGACATAAGGACACCCTGTTAAGAGGTCACCAGTCCCCTTCATGCAAACAGTTTCAATAGACAGAAGCAGTGCAAGCCACACTGTTGTGCATTCAGAAGAAAAGTGAGATGAAGACTAGTTTTTCAAGAACTTTAGTTTGACTGATGGGTAACAAAAAGGTTAGTGTTGTAGTGGAACACTTCCTCCCCTTCCTCTGTCTGACTCGCTCCTCTCAACTCTACTGAAACTGCTTCCCCATATGGCACCAATGATTTCCATCATAATATGTATTAATACAGTATCATCCCTACTATATTAGAAGCTCCTTAAAATTGGGGTGTCTCTTAACAAATAAACAACATTAATTTATTATTTAGAATGGATAGTCGTCATTTGTGTAATAGATGCACTTGACATCTTTTCACTTCTTACTTGAAAATCCATTGTTATCACTCTCAAATGCAGAAGAAAAACCAACTATTCATGCTCTAACCTGTTAAGCATCCTCAGTAATCGTTATTTTAAAAAACACAGTGTGAGAGGATGTTTTATTGAATAGGTACATTTTTAGGTACATAAAAATTAATGTGACCATGTAAAGGTGTGTATTTAGGGAATTAAATTTATATAACATATGTTATTTATGTAATATATGTAAAGCTCAAAAATAAAGCTTTTTAATTTCTAGTGTCATAGACAAGAATTATGAATTACTAATTGGCTATAATAGGCAGTGATTTGAAGTAGAATTTCTCAGTCACTTATTTCTAAAAACAACTAATGTCAGCAAAGCCTGTTTCTAACACCTCAGGGTGTCACCCCGTATTCTTTGTCCAACAGAACTGTCTGTACCTTTTGAAACAGCTAATGACAGATGGTCTCCTCAATAAAAAACAGCAGGAGGCAACACATTAATGCTACTCAGCAAGCAAGTCTGCAGACACTCAACCAATGAAATTAGTCTTCAGTTGCTAAGCCATCCTGTCACCATGGCAACATCTAGTTCAGAAAAAATATTGGCTTTTCAAATTAAAAGGGCCATCTATCTTAAAATTTCAGTATCCTCCAAGCTTATGATGGTCTTACTTCAGCTAAAAGAACTGCCTAGATTTTCTCACTCATCTCAAATCAGACTTACCCATGAAAAGTCATTTGCCCTTTCACTTAAAAATATTTATTTACACTCAGTTTCTAACTTTATTGACTTCCTAGATAAACACATTCCATTTAAAGGTGTTTTTGTGTGTATGTATTTATGTGCACAAACTTGCAGGCTAAAAGCTATAAATATAATGACAAATGTTACTGCCTTAGAAAATTTTCACTGGTATGTATTCTTATCAGTCTGTTATTATACCTGATTAGAGAGAATAATCAAAGAAATAAATAATGTGGTAAGATCAGAATGACATTCTTATTATTGAGATACCCAATATGAACTTTCAAAGTAACAATTAAATCTTATTTTTAAAACAGCTTCATATTTAAGTTGAAATGATAATTTGCCCAAGGAAAATGATTATTTTACCTCATGAAAATGCAGAGAATCTGAAATAATGTTTAGAAATACATTGTATAATCAAGATATGATGGCGAGGTGGAGAGGAGCCTTATTTTGGAAGCAAGAACACAGGCTATCTTAGATCATGGCAGCAACTCCCACTCAAATCACATGGTAAGGAGAATTCTCCAAAACAAAAGAAAGGCGAGAAGGGAGATAATTCAGAAAAAGGAAAGGGGATGAAGCAAATGGTGTCTAATGTACTTATTTTTATATTTAACTAACAATGTAGCTATATATAAATATATTTTTCATATCTTGGTTTTGCCACTTATAAGCCTATGATCTCTCAGGTAAGGGAATAAATCACTCATCTATCTGTGCTTTAACTTCCTAATTTATAGAATAGAAATAATAATAGTACCAACTCCATAGGGGTTGAGGATTAGATGAGTTAAGCTTTTAAATAGTACTTGACATATACTGAGCATTTCCTAACTATGAGGGGGGAAAAGTATATTCATTGTACATTTTGCAACGTTTAAACTTTTTGTTTAATCTTTCTATTTCATCTTTAAATTTGATTTTTTTTCTTACTTCTACTGTTTCCTAATGTTTTTTTTTTTTACATTTGCTTTACTTCCTTCTTTTATTTTGTTATATTTCAGTCTGTCTTAACCTTTTTGCCATCTTTTATTATCTTAACTTCATATCTGAGATTTCCTATATTTGATGGCTCACTTCCTAGGAGATACCTCAAAGCCAAGTTGTAGGAGTTACAACAGACAGACTGACACCAGGCCACAAACCACGGTTGTGACACTGACAGCTCCTACATCACTCTGTCACCTCCCCCTAATTAAAGATGACTTCAGGAACTCATCCCAGGAAACAAAACCTCACTGTGCAAAAAAATGCAGCTGATGTTCTGAAAAGTTTTTTTCATGAAAACGGTTGTATTTGAAATTTCCAATTAAGAGTGCATATATGTATGTACACACACGTGCGCACATACACGCACTTTCCCTTTAAAGGGAGGAGAAAAGAGCAAAGTAAATGGAACATCTTTGAGGTGCCTCCTTTTTGTGGGGAGAAAAATGTTGCAATGGTCTTAGAACAACTGACTGGATAGAGGTCAATGTAATTTTTTCTTTATCATACTTAAGAGAAGGGTAGAATTCCACATCTCAGAATTAGCCAAGTCCTCTGGCCCATGCATGTGTGACTGGGTCGTCACATCCTGCTTCTGAAGTACTCCAGGCACCTGTGGGCCCTGCACATAATGGATTAGCACCTTCTAGAATTAACACTTCCCAAGGGTCCTGTACAATTCCCTACATGGGAAAGAACAGCTAATACCCTTGAACTACATAAAATGCACAGCATTTATGATTTCAAGGTTTATACTAAGTGTCTATTTAGCTTCTAAACTGAATACATACTTAATAGAAAGCAAGAAAGAAATGAAAGCTGATTCACAGTCTTTTCTCTTTATTATAATCCATTTATACAAAAGGACTTGGAAATGATGGTAATAAGTCACTGTTTATTAGTCTGGCAAAAAGAAATGGCTGCTAATAAAACTGCCCAAAGGATCCCAGCATTACTTGCTGACCCCTACTACACACAGAAATCTCGTTCCCCAACCTTCTTCCTGCCCTTGCACCTGATTAGGCTCTGGGCTCCCACTCTCCTAATGCCCAACAGTTATGACTGTACACAGACCAAAAGGAGATTAAAGTTATTATGTGAATCATTCAGACCAAACACTTTCACCTGAAATAATGGTCATCAAAAGGTAAGTAATTTACCCCATATTAACCCCATATTAACTATCTTGTCATTTCACTGTGTTATTAGCCCCCTTCCTGATCATGAGAATACAACCTCTCATACAAACTTCAGCATGAAGATATGGGCATGTTTTTCGTTTGTGCATATCCTGATTACAAATTGCCAACAGAATTTATCATCTACTCATCTTGGTGGACTTTCTCAAATGGCAAGAAACAAAACAAAAACTTTCAACTATATTTTATAAATATTCTTAAATTCCTGCAATAATGAATTCCACTATTCCCTAAACAATAATTTAAGGACACACTTTACTCCAAGCACAGTTCTTATACATATTTATTCTTTTACTATAGGCTATTTGTTAGGTATGCAACATAATATCAATAATTCTCATACCATTGTAATGTGTTATAAAAGATTCACAAATAAAGTTCTTTTTTCATTTTTAATTGGAATATAATTGTTTTACAGTGTTGTGTTAGTTTCTACCATACAACAGTGTGAATCAGCCATGCGTATACATAAATCCCCTTCCTGTTAGGCCTCCCTTCCACCCTTCCCCACCCAACCCATCTAGGTCATCAGAGAGAACCGAGCTTACCCTGTGCTATATGGCAGCTTCCCAATAGCCATCTAATGCCAAAAAGAAAAGAAAACCCTCTTGCACTGTTGGTGGGAATGTAAATTGATGCAACCAGTATGAAGGACAGAATGGGTGTTCCTTAAAAAACTATAAATAAAACTACCATGTTACCCAGAAATCCCACTACTGGGCATATACTCTGAGAAAAGTATAACGCAAAAAGACACATGTACCTGAATGTTCACTGCAGCACTACTTACAAAAGCAAGGACATGGAAGCAACCTAATCGTCCACCAACAGACGAATGAATAAAGAAGACGTGGTACAAATATACAATAGACTATTACTCAGCCATAAAAGGAACAAAATTGGGTTATTTGTAGTGATATGGATGAACCTAGAGTCTGTCATACAGAGTGAAGTAAGTCCGAAAGAGAAAAATAAATATCATATATTAATGCATATATATGAAATCTAGAAAAATGGTACTGGAGATGCAGACATAGAGAACAGACTTACAGGCACAGTGGGGGAAGGAGAAGGCAGGGCAAATTGAAATACTGGAAATAAAGTTCTTTAAGAAATTGTATGCTGATGGTTTAGAAAAATTCTTGATAAATATGTGATCCTATTTTGTGCAAACAACTTTTTTCACATCAAAATGTAATGTAGACACTTGAACAGGTCAACACAAGTGCTGTTTTTCTGAAAGGAAACCTCACCCAATTTCAGTTATTTATATTCCATGCCCTTAATCTCCACCAATACAACATATGATTCATTCTGCTTGCTGCACAAATCTCAAATTGGCTTACAAACCATAACCCAAAGGCTCTCATCCAGTGTTAACATTCTCTTGGGATCAGGATTCCAATTTAGAATACACAACTCAGGAATCTGGAAGTATACTGTAAATGATCAGTAAAATGGGGGACATCTGGCTGACATTCCAAAAACATGCCTTTATGGCTTCTAGGAAGCACTGGGGTATAGGGTATATCTGATCTTTGTAAATAAGGTTAATAATTTCTTGTTTCATAACTCCTGTGTTACTGTCTTTGCTTGGACAACCTCTGGTTTTGGCGATATTGAAACAAGATTAAGTACTTCATCCAATCTCCCAAAGCAACCTACCACACAAAGCATCACAGAGCATAGAAGATTGTGTGATGTCTCCATTAACAAGGTCTGTTATCCCCAAAGTTCTCCTGAGACATTGTCTTTCTGTCCTCTCTGACTCTCCACCAAGCCTCTGAAAATATGTCTCTTCTTTTTATTCAACTTAGCCCGTTCCTGAGCCCCAAAGACCCGGATCTCAAAAGAGTTCATCAGAACAGCCTTTCAACAAAAGCTTGTTTCTTCCTTGAGAAAGGGTTCTACTGCCAAGAAAAATAAGATTTTCTGTATATACTTACAGTATGCCAAAGTGATTTAACCTCAATCCTTTCTGGATTTCTTGCCTCTCAACATACTTTCCCACCACCCAAGTCCTATTATCCTACCTGGAAACACAGACCCATTTACAAATTATAGATCAGTAAACTGTGCTAAAGAATTGAAAATACACTAAGTTACATTCCTGTACACACCAGCACAGACTTCAGTCCACATAAATAATTCATGACCCTTATTGATCACAGAATAAATAGTTATATTTATCCCCCATCTGTATACATTGCTGTGGGGAATATTTTGAGAATAATGCCCAACCTCCTATATCAGGAAATGGGTTCTAGCCTTCAAGGCTAAATAAACTTGAGCACACTGTTCAAAAATCTCTCTGAAGCTATTTATTCATATTTAAAATAAGAGTACTCCTTTCAGCTAGGGGAAAAACCTATAATTCAGTGTTTCACAATGCTACATAACATTAATGAAGATTGGGTTTAACATAAGGAGTAATTTAAAATCAATTTAACCTAATCAAAAATGCATAATTGTAAATTGTAAATAATAAATCTTCATAGTGAAATTTTCTCCCAAAAGCATTCAACAAACTACACAATCATATTTAAGTGTTAGATAAGAGTAGCTAGATGAATGTTCTAGAGGGGCTGCAGTACATGAAGAAAAACTATGGGTTGCATCTTCCTTCAAAAACCCAGACTATAGCACTCTTCTTGTTGTGGTTCTTATTTTGTTGTTAAATACAATCTTTGAAATGCTTAAATGGGTTATATATAACTGCTGGAAACTGGCCTAATAAAATCAAAATTACTTGACATTTTTTTACTCTGTGCCTTTAAGAGAGTGTTCAGTAATAGCTAACTTGAGGGAAAATAATAGCTACCTTGAGGGGCTTCCCTGTTGTCTCAGATGGTAAGGAATCTGCCTGCAATGTGTGAGACCCAGGTTTGATCCCTGGGTTGGGAAGATCCCCTGGAAATGGCAACCCACTCTAGTATTCTTGCCTGGAGAATCCCATGAACAGGGGGGCCTAGTGGGCTACAGTCTGTGGGGTTACAAAGGGGCAGACATAACTGAGCAACTAACCCTGAGGGGAAAGGAACTGTCCCTCTACCTTGAGGCGAAAAGGAATTATTACCTATTACAAGTAACACATATTATATGCTTAATACCATTACATTTATATGATAACCATATCATTATGGTGGTTGTTGTTGTTGTTGTTCACCAAGTCATATCTGACTCTTTGTGACCCCTTGGACTACAAGGGATCCCTGTCCCTCACCATCTCCTGGAGTTTGCCCAAGATCATGTCTATTGAATCAGTGATGTCATCCAACCATCTCATCCTCTGTTGCCCTCTTCTCCTTCTGCCTTCAATCTCTCCCAGCATCAGAGTCTTTTTCAAAGAGTCAGCTCTTCACATCAGGTGGCCAAAGCTTCAGTCATTAGTCGTTCCAATGAGTATTCAGGGTTGATTTCCTCTAAAATTGACTGGCTTGATCTCCTTGCTGTCCAAGGGACTCTCAAGAATCTTCTCCAGCACCACAGTTCAAAAGCATCAGTTCTTCAGTGCTCTGCCTTCTTTATGGTCCAGCTCTCACATGCATACGTGACTATATGACCTTTGTTGGCAAAGTGATGTCGTTGCTTTTTAATACACTGTCTAGGTTTGTCATAGCTTTCCTGCCAAGAAGCAATCGTCTTCTAATTTCATGGCTGCAGTCAACATCTGTAGTGATTTTAGAGTTCAAGAAGAGGAAATCTGTCACTGTTTCCACCTATCCCCTTCTATTTGCCATGAAGTAATGGGGCCAGATGCCATGATTTTAGTTTTTTTTAATACTGAGTTTCAAGCCAGCTGTTTCACTCTCCTCTTTCACCCTCATCCCTTTCATGAATCACTGCCTTGTCATGGTGAAGGGTTGCATAACTCAATGAAGCTATGAGCCATGCCATGCAGGGCCACCCAAGACAGATAAGACATAGTTCAGACAAAATGTGATCCACTGGAGAAGAGAATGGCAAACCACTCCAGTATACTTGCCATGAGAACCCCATGAACTATATAAAAAGGCAAAAAGATATATATATATATATCTGTCCAAGAGACTCTCAAGAGTCTTCTCCAGCACCATAGTTCAAAAGCATATCATAACCTCCATCTCAAATAGTTTTACCCTCATGATGAGGGAAATCAACCCTAAAGGACAACACCCTAAAAACTATATTATCTCTAACAAGGTGGAAATTTCAAGTTAATGGAATGTGTCATTATTTCACATTAATGGAATATAATTATATGTCACAATGCTAACTGAATATAGCTATGACACCACCATTGGGATAGTGGAGAAAAAGACATAAGATGCATCAATGATCTAATACTGGCACAGAATGAAGTCCTCTCATCTATTTTCCAGATGTGGTTCATCCTTTAAGACCTGCTCAAATCCCCACATCCTTCTGAATGCCTTCCTTTGATGATCTCTGTCAATTTACTGTAGAAACTGAATTATACCTCCATATTAAGTACCCTGTTAAAAACTGCTGTGTGCTGCTCCTTTTGTAAGTATCTCTTCAATGTTCAGAATGTCACTAAAACAGCAGGCACTTGGCTATTCTTGTGAAGTACATTCAGTTCAGTTCTGTTGCTTAGTCATGTCTGACTCTTTGTGACCCCATGAACCACAGCACGCCAGGCCTCCCTGTCCATCACCAACTCCCAGAGTCCACCCAAAGTGAAGTACATTACAGATACAAATATAGTAGCATATACAGTAATGAAAGATGCACTTCATTCTGCCCTGCACTATTCAAGAGTTTGAGTTTTAAGTGTGAACTGGTTAAAAGCAATTCTATCTGGTATTTCCAAGTGTTCTTGCCTGGAGAATCTTGCTCCTGGGATGGGAGCCTGGTGGGCTGCCATCTGTGGGGTCGCACAGAGTCACGCAAGACGCGACTTGGCAGCAGCAGCAGCAGTGAATGAATGCTTTCAGTTTTCTTGGTAATTTGTACAATTAGGGTGATTTATACCTGCAAGGTTAATATGATATAAAAATACTAAAGTGTTACTACCTTGGTCA
Source organism: Cervus canadensis (assembly GCF_019320065.1). Lineage (NCBI taxonomy): Eukaryota > Metazoa > Chordata > Mammalia > Artiodactyla > Cervidae > Cervus > Cervus canadensis. Next base: position 60,123,107 of record NC_057386.1, on the reverse strand, counting down.
GGAAACAGGACATCATGGAAAGTCTGGTATGAACCAGCTACAAAGGAGAGCCTTCTTGGCCTCTTGAAAATGCTGGTAAGGGTATGAATGTTTTGCTTATGCTACTGTCTTTACAGAGGCTATAAAGGCATTACCTTTATTCTATAAATTTTGGGGAAATTACCAGCCAGCCTCACCCTCTGTAGATTCATTTCAGAAACATGTTTTCATTCACTCCCTCTCCTTGTGCACAGATGGAATAGAATTACTGCAGCCAACGATTCAGCCTCAATGTTAAAAAAACAGCAACAATACAAGCTTTAAAACTATCCAGGAAAAATGCTTGATGCTCCTGAAAGTTATGTGTCATTTTTAAAAATATACTTTGTGCAAACTCAAATAGAGTCCAAAGAGAAGGGGAAATGTTTGTCAGAATAATACAAGGTGCCATCCAGCGATTTGAATCAACTATGAAAAAGCACATCAAAAGGTCTAGAAATAATGTAAAAGATGTCTCAGAAATATATTAAAGACATGTATCACATATTTCATAGCTTTTACCATTAATGCAAGACCTAGAGTTGTCCTCAACATACAGCACCTCATGTAGACACCAGAGTGAAATTAATTCTGTCAATGAGATTCCTCCAGGTCGTCCACAGGTAACAGTGAAGAATGACAAACTGGGCACTAAGGTGGGTTTGAAAAGTACATGAGATTGTGTAAAACACACATATGAACCAATTCTCCATGAATACTGAAAGATGACTGCACAGCCTTAACCAAAATGTGCATTATTTTAAGACTCAAATTGCTCCTTCTACAGCTATTAAAAATAACTTCCTTTAAAAATAAACACCTGTTTATTTTACAATAACACCTGTTACCTGTCTTTTTTACAATCTAACTGTTCTTAATATATTCACTAAAATTTTTCAAAACATAAGTAACAGCAATTATGTGCTTTTTAATAGGGAATTAAGATCATTGTGACAAGGTCTCTAAAAAAGAAGACAATCCACATTTCTAATTTTTCTTTTAAATACCTCTTTTCAACAACAGGCAAACTCTCCTTGGATCTTTAAGTCCCCATAAAGATAAGTGTTATCTAATTCCTCACCTGTGATAGGTATGAAAAAGCTGTTTATTTAGGACCAAACTGGAGATTATTTATGGGGAGCCATGAAGTAAATGAGCCAGGACAACGTGGGTTTGTGCATGCTAAGTCACTTCAGTCATGTCCAACTCTGTGCAACCATTTGGACTGTAGCCCATAAGGCTCCTCTGTCTACGGAATCCTCCAGGCAAGATACTGGAGTGGGTTTTCAGGTCCTCCTCCAGGGGATCCTCCTGGGCCAGGGATCAAACCCAGCCCTCCCTTGTTTGCAGGCAGGTTCTTTACCATCTGTGCCACCAAGGAAGCCCCACATTTATCAGAGGAAGCCTCCCAGCTGATATCCAGATGACGACCCTGTCTTATTCTAATACCCACAGAAGAGGAGGAAGCAGAAGGGGAGGAGTAGAAGAATAGGAAAGGCTACATCCATCTACTGTGGTCTCCAAACTCATCTCAGAGGGTACCTAGGCAGAATCTTCATGAAAAGAAAGGCAAATGTGGCCAAATATTTAAAATCCTGGTGGAATATATGACTATATTTAAAGAGGAAAATAATAGCCCAGGAAAATTTTCTGAAAAAAAAAAAAAATTTGCAAAATGATTTTTCATATAAGCCACTTAGATAAAAGAGAAAATCCTTTAATTTCTGATAAAAGCTACAGATAAAAGTAAAAACAATTAAAATGAAGGGATTCTATAGGTGCAAGTGAAATTTAAAATAATGTAAAATGACTGCTCCCACCGTCATCAAGACTTAGATAAAACCTACATGTCTATATGATATTTTAGTCTAAGTGTTAATATAGCATTAGTCACTATACATCTATAAAATACTTACATGAGAAATATCCATATTTTGCATTGCATTAGCATCTTCCAACGGAGAAGGCAATGACACCCCACTCCAGTACTCTTGCCTGGAAAATCCCATGGATGGAGGAGCCTGGTAGGCTGCAGTCCATGGGGTCACTAAGAGGCGGGCACGACTGAGCGACTTTGCTTTCACTTTTCACTTTGATGCATTGGATAAGGAAATGGCAACCCACTCCAGTGTTCTTGCCTGGAGAATCCCAAGGACAGAGAAGCCTAATGGGCTGCCGTCTATGGGGTCGCACAGAGTGGGACACAACTGAAGCGACTTAGCAGCAGCAGCAGCAGCATCTTCCAAAAACTGAATTTGACTCTTGAGAGAATATATTTAACAAACAGATTTGTCTCTATATGTTTCATTATATAGGTCCTGCTGATTTTGTAGAGTTAGTGCTGTTTCCCAAAGTATGTTAACTTAATTTTCATGATGCTGATTATGTGTAGAATCTGGCCTAACATAAATACTGAGTTCCACAGTGAATAAGACTGGTTTTCTCTAATAAAATTTTTTAAATTGTGCTGAACAACATCACAACTTGAGACAAATGGAGCTATTTCAACAGAACTATCATACTTTAAAAGCAGATGTCCAGTGCCATACCTAAAACACAAAAGGGCAAAAACCATTTTATTTTGCAAATATCTAAGATTTCTAGTAGTTTCACTTGCAGATACTGTCTTTATATCCACTACATCAAGAATAGTATAAGGAACTATTTGACCCTTGCATCTTATGTGCAGCATACATTTTGCAGAATCAAGGGATGTGTCCACTAGTTATGTGCATGTGTGCATGCTAAGTCGCTTCAATCATGTCCAACTATTTGCGACCCTATGGACTATAGCCCACCAGGCTCCTCGATCCATGGGATTATCCAGGCAAGAATGCTGGAGTGAGTTGCCGTGCCTTCCTCCAGGGGAGATTTTCCCTACCCAGGGATTGAACCCATGTCTCTTATGTCTCCTGCACTGGCAGGAGAAAGAAAGGGTTCTTTACCACTAGTGTCACTTCGGAAGTCCATCCACTGGCTATACAACATGTCAGTTAAGTTCAACATTCATGAAAGAGTGAATCCAAGACCAATACCCAAATACACATTTCAGTACACTAAGGAACTGCCTGAAAGAGTGACTGGCAGATAAAGGAAAATAGCATGTACATCATGAATATTCATTAACTAGTCCCTAAATTAAATTGACAGTACAAGCTATATTAACAAAAGCCTATAGTTTCTTTTCATCTTGCAAAGTTTATTCCAGCTTAGAATGCTACATAGCAATTTTTATAATGGTTATGAGAAAAGGTTGTTTTAAAAATTACCCCTTGGCCAGGAAGAGAAACATACGAAGTATTTAGGACGTTGATCAGGGAGGTGATGGTCCAACCTGTATATTCAAGTTATCCTACCCTGAACTCCTGGTCAAAGCTTGTGATTTGCCCAATTTGCTGAACTGAGCACTAGAAACAAGAGATTTCTTGGGGGAAAAACATTACAGTACGGCAATGAAGGGAAATTTTCTGGTTTTGAATACTTTAGGCTATAGAGGAAGGGAAGTCAGGCAGGTCCACTCTGGCAGCATCACGTAGACCTACACATTTGAGTAGCTGCCTGCATGTGCAAATACATGAGATAATTGTTGCCTTTCCTAATTACCTTGACATAAATCACCACAGCAAGGGAATATTTTTAGAATCCGTAGAAGTCCCATTTAAAAAATAAGTAATCTGTGTCCATTTTTTAAATATTAAAATTTCTATTTGAAATCAAGTACCTTTAATATCAGCAGCATTATTATTATTGAACTATGGTGTCAGAGTGATTTCACAGTAAACAGATCTCTATTTAAATAACAAAATATTTACTGGTAGTAGAAAGTTGTTTCAGGGTTTACTATCATAATTAACTTACTTATTTTTGTTTTGTTTAAGAATCAACTCTGTAACTCTGTACAAAAGCTACCCTCAAAGTTACTAATTGTGAACAAAGTCGAAGATAAATCATTCAAACATATTCAGAGACACTGACAACCAAACAGTCCCTTCTTCGAGGCCATATTGTATTAGAAAGAGCTGGCTGCTAGAAGGCCTAGGAAAACTTCATCCTGAATTTCAAAAGAAACAAAACATTCACAGAGCAAAGGACTGGCAGCAATTCTTGTAATTAACATGCTTAGTCGCTTCAGTTGCGTCTAACTGTGCGACCTATAGCCATATGGACTGCAGCCCGCCAGGCTCCTCTGTCCATGGGATTCTCCAGGCAGGAATACTGGAGTGGGTTGCCAGGCCCTCCTTCAGGGGATCTTCCTGAGCCACGGATCGAACCCAGTTCTCCTGCATTGTAGGCAGATTCTTTACCACTGAGCCACCAGGGAAGCCCCAAATCTTTATGCTGCTGCTGCTAAGTCACTTCAGTCGTGTCCGACTCTGTGTGACCCCACAAACAGCAGCCCACGGGCTCCCCCATCCCTGGGATTCTCCAGGCAAGAACACTGGAGTGGGCTGCCATTTCCTTATGCTACCGCTCTTCAAAGAACTATGGAAACACAAAGAAAAGATCCCGGTGCGGGTAAGAAAATTAGGCAGGGGTAAGAAAGGATTCGAAGATCCTTCCCCTATACTGAGTCAGTAAAAGAATAAAGCAATCAGGACCTGAGCACTTTCATTATAAATTCTTCAGAAAAGTAAGTTAGTTTGCCAAAGTAAATCCTGGAGTTGCCCTAGGTTTATTTAGCTACCTGAAGATACAGTCATAAAGACATTCTCAAATAATGATGAACACTTTCACTGTTTCCACTTAATGAAGCAAAATAAGATGTCAAACTGAAGCAAAGAAGGAATGGCCTACATTTTAAAAACTGAGAGAAGACAAACACTTGTTAACAAGGATACCCAGGTAATGGGAAGGAGTCCCTCAGAGCCTCCCACTTGGCTTATGCAGATGGGCTTCCACTGTAACAGGTAAGCCTCCAAAGGCTCCTGTGATGACCAGCCAAGGAGGCCCCCTTCCAACGGGGAAAGCCGATGAGCACAGGCTAGACCAATTTGCAATCATGAAGAAACATTTTAACAAATTAGCCCATGTTCTTAATAACTACATAAAAGCAACTTTATTAAATTATGTTCTATATTACTTTGGTCTCACAGAAGCCCTGCGAGGTTTGAGTTCTTAAAGTATTCCTATGTCAGCCCACTTCAGTATCCTTGCCTGGGAAATCCCACGGACAGAGGGAACCTGGCAGGTTACAGTCCACAGAGTCGCAAAAGAGTCAGACACGACTTAGCAAATAAACAACAACGATTTTACTGACAAGAAAAGGAGGCAAACAGAAGTTAAAAGCATGAAGCTACTTAACAATAAAAGAATCGGAATGCATTTGTCATTTTAATCTTTCCAATCAAAAGTATCTGTCCTCAAAATCACATTCTTAATTCAATAAGCATATCTTAAGAGATTATACAAGTCATTAGCTATTTATGGGCAAAAAAAAAAAAAAAATGGAAAACATATGCTCCACATCCCTGAGGAACTCCTTATTTGAGTGTCTCTGCTAAAGAATTACCAAATAAATCCCTCAAAATATGAAAATGAATAATAATAAGGACTGCAAGGAGATCCAACCAGTCCATCCTAAAGGAAATGAGTCCTGGGTGTTCATTGGAAGGACTGATGTTGAAGATGAAACTCCAATACTTTGGCCACCTGATGCGAAGAGCTGACTCAACTGAAAAGACCCTGATGCTGGGAAAGATTGAAGACGGGAACGACAGAGGATGAGATGGTTGGATGGCATCACCAACTCAATAGACATGAGTTTGGGTGAACTCCGGGAGTTGGTGATGGACAGGGAGGCCTGGCGTGCTGCGGTTCATGGGGTGGCAAAGAGTCGGACACGACTGAGCAACTGAACTGCCTGACTGATTGAGTCCTATGCTTTTCAAACTAGTGTAATACCAGGTACAAGATAAGCTCCTTGGGGACAAAAAGAAGTTCCATGGTGAAAATACTGTAGGATATACAGTTGGAGGTTTGAAACACACATTATCATATTTCAAGTCTTGCCACACCCAAACCTTTTTATCTTTTGTTTACCTAATCCTTTTCAAACCAAGCTTAACTAATATTCCATAGAATACACTTTGGGAAAAGCCAGTCATGTGTCACTTTGGGAGCTGTTTTTGTATTTGTCAAAAATAGCTTTCCCAAAGAACCATAAAGGTGAGTATTGGAATACCCTCTGTGCTACACAATGAGGTAGATGCTGGCAGAGGATTCCTTTGCTGCCTCTCAAATCAGTTTTCACAGAAAGACACTTACTTTATCTAAGCACAGGATACAAGGTTAGGGGCCAGCTCAATTTCCTCTCTTCCTTTAGCCAATCACAAGTCAATCAAATACATTATTTCTGGCAAGAGCTACACTGACTCACTTGGGTCTAAAAATAACTCTTGACCACATGTAGTACATCTAGATCCTTCTCCAGAATCTAACATCAATATTCACCAGTTGTAAGGTGTTACTCAACTATAAGCATTTCCCACTAAATCACACTAATCTAGTAATAAAAGAGGCCATACAAAATAACCAAAATCCCCACTTCTTTTTTCTTTTTTGAGTTGTACATAAATTTTGCCAGCATTTAATGTTCCATCACAATATTTGGCAAATGCACACTGGCATCCATACACTTTAAATCTGAACAGATTTGGGGAGGAACAAGTCCAAAATAATCATTCCAGACTTTGAGAGAGGAAAGTCTATGCCCTAAAGAACATTTCTAAGATAACATTTTAGCTATAAATCAGATTTACTCCCCAACAGCAATTTTAAACTGCATGTAAAAGAATTAAGAGCTTTAAACAAACTAATCTTAACTCATGTTTAGCCCTGAGAGGAGTAGTCTGGGAAAACAGATTCCATTGCTTAGACATAAATTGATAAAGGTTTCTTTTATGAGTATTGCAATGATAAATATGCATGCCTAGGAAAGCATATGTTTGGGTTCAAGCATATGAGTCCCTATGTGTAGAAATATTTTAAATGTATAAAATATAAGCAAAGAGAAAGAAAACTGGGAAACAAGAACAGGCTCGGCAGGTATGTCTCATGGGAACACGTCTGAGTGCAGAGCCTAAATCTTAGCTGCGCCTCTATCCCAGCCTCAGGTCTGGAGTCCAGATTCACGACATGTGCGGAGATGAGACTGGGGCCAAGACCACGCACAGGTCTTCTGAGAATGGCTAGACGCGTCACCCCCGTCCAGCAGATTTGTCCGGTCCTCCAAAGTAACGAAAACAATAACTGAGATCCAACTGGTCAGAATAGATGTTGATATCCTCCCTCACCAATTCCAAAGAGAATTTTCTTTCTCTTTTGATGAATTCAAATGCAGAATACCTGAGAGAATAAATCATTTTCAGGAGATGAGTTCAGATTCAGCCCATGGTCTGGTGCTAAACAAGTCTGATGATCATTTTTTTTTTTTTCCACTTAGGCAGGCAGTTGGTGGGATCAAGGAACACCCTCTGTCCATAACTACAAATCTAACCAAGTCAACTTCTACCACAGAGAAAGCCTTGATATTGTCATGTGTTGGGGAGAGTTTTTCTATGATGATACTAAATATTTGGGCATGATCTACAATTTTTTAAAGTTCAGAAAAACAATTTAGATGAAGACATGTGACACCTCACTCATGTTGGGAGATAAAATGAATATGGGCAACTTCATCAATGTTTAAGTCAAGTAAACAAATTTGTTAAGCTAAACATTATTTCTGAGTAACTTCATCAGAAACATTATTTCAACCCTCCCCAAAACACTTATAATATGAAAACAGTTGCAGTACATTGGAATTGGTAAATTTCAGTAATCAGTATATCCCTGCCTTCTCATCATCCATTCTTCAATAACCAAATGCCCCTGACCTAATGTCCATAGTCTCCTTTCTCTGGGCCTCCCACTCCCTTCGTGCAGCCCTGACGAACTTCATACTGTCCTCTAAGCTCCCAACTCTCAATCTCCCACAGGGCGAGAACCATCCTGTGTATCACTATACAACCTACGTAAGTTTGCTCACCTAGTGTGTGGGCGTTCAAAACACACTGAATTAATCCATTTCTATCTCAAAATAAGTATGAAAATTCCTTTTCATTCCTTAAAATATTTTAATCTAAAAAGGAATATGAAGGCCATTTAAGAATGGTGACTACATCCCTTCATTCAAAACTTCCTAAAAGTTAATTCCCACAAGTGCTATTAAGTTCATATACTGATCAGATCTCTGCAACCAAAGCCAGTGCTCTCGGACAACCCAGAGTGATAGAGGGGAGGGTGGGGACGGAAATGAGTGGGGGATTCAGGATGGGGGGACACATGTATACCTGTGGCCAATTCATCACAATATTGTAAAGTAATTATCCTCCAGTTAAATAATTGAAAACTAACAAAGACAGGGGCTTTCCTGGTGGCCCAGTGGTTAAGAATTTGCCTTTCTATGCAGGGGACTGGGTGAAACCCTTGTTGGGAAACCAAAATACCCCATGCCATGGGGCAACTGAGCTCACTGCCTCAACTAAAGAACTTGCATGCTGCAACTCCCGGAGCCCACACACGACAACTGGGGAGTCCATGCGCCAAAGCAAAAACTCACACCTGACTGACTAAGACCACATGCAGCTAAATATATAAATAATTTTTTAAGAAAAGACAATAGGAGTTGCTCATGCTAAAGCCTCACAAGACCAAACCAAGACTAAATTACAGTTTTGGCTCTTTCAGAAATGAAATCTTAACCCAATCAATTAGGAATCCTCTGGTCAGTACAACATCCTATAAAAGGGAGTAACTTTGTAATAAGCAACCCATTTTTTTGCCTAGTGTAACTTCCTTGTTCCAGCTCCCATCTACCTATAAGTCTTTCATTTTGTACACATCTTAGGAACATCTTTCTATCTGCTAGATTGAATGATGTTCAACTCATGAATCACCAAATAGTCAATAAGATTTTTAAAATTTACTCAGTTGATTTTTTTTTTTTAATTAGTTCCCTGAAGATTTCCAACCTGTTCATCTCTTCTTAAAAGATGGTGGAGGGGGAAATCACCCTGTGTTTCTCATGCTGCCTCATAACAGTTTATTGCAACCTTTAAAAATACAATTGGTAGTCATTTTGTATTCTATTCATTAAGTAATACCATCAACTTAGTTTCCTTCATTTAACAAGCAGTAAAGCAGGTAATGTAAATATTTCTTTCTTCACCTTCTTAAAATGAGTTAAGTTGCTGTATTTTGTGTTTAAAAGGAACAAAACATGGAAGGCATTGTGTTATTCAGCAAGTGACTGACTCATCCTTTTCCCTAATGTGACCTGAGTGCCTGCTATGTGCCAAACCTGGCCTAGGTGCTGGAGACACAGCTCTACCCCAAGGAGCCTAGAGCTGGAGAAAGGGACCTGCAGATCTTGACAGACTATACATGTCAGATATTTAAGCAAAAGAATTATGGTTTTCATTTTCAAAAGCATATCACATTTTAACAGTAATATCACTTTACAATTTTGCTTCTAAACTTGAAGACAACAAAAAGTTAACATTTGCTTTCATATGATCTCTTGGAAGAAACAACAAAATCTGAGGAGCAATCTATGATAAAATAACCAAAGGTTCCAATTAAGTAGGCAGGAGAATCACAAATATTTAGATTCTCTTTATCTTTAGATGTCTTTAGATTCTCTTTAGATCTCTTTAGATATCTTTAGATTCTCTTTATATCTAAGATGTCTTGACTTCACTTATCTAAAATAACTGAAAATGAGTTTTCACATATAAAATTTTTCTTTATCTTCAGATACAAATATGAAACTAACTTTCCAAATTTCCGATTCTACATGCTGGATCCTGCCAGAGAGCATTCAGTTCAGTTCAGTTGCTCAGTCCTGTCCGACTCTTTGCGACCCCATGGACGCCAGGGGGTCCAGCACGCCAGGCTTCCCTGTCCGTCACCAACTCCTAAAACCTACTCAAACTCATGTCCATCACATCTGTGATGTCATCCAACCATCTCATCCTCTGTCCTCCCCTTCTTCTCCTGCCTTCAAACTTTCCCAGCATCAGACAGCATTACTGAAAATGTTTTCCAGGATCTAGTTTTAGGGTTTTGATAGCAAAATTATGCAAACCTTTCCATTTACATTATTTGAAGGTAAGAAATGTTTCCCATTTTACTAAAAATTTACTATTGATCAGACCATACTCCTTCCATTTGAAGATCAAAGTGTCTCCATGGATCACATATTTTAATCTCATCTCAGTTTGGTTCTTAAATATCATTATAAAACTATTCTGGCCCTACATTTGAGAGTTTTTACCTGTTTTCTTGCTTTGTCATTAAAAAAGAAAAAAAAAAAGGATACCATGCTGATGTAATTAGCCCAGATTACTTTAACCTTTATGGTCATAAGACCAGGTCTTAAAAGTTATATTATTTTCAAAGAGCAAAGAAAAAGAAGGACCAAGAACATTTTTCAAAATATTTCTTTATTAATACCAGATGCGTAACATTTAACATAAATTAAAACGTGCCCTAACACACTCAAGAGGATGATGAATAAGATGGTCATATGAAAACATCCGTTGTAATAAAATCCTGATCGCAAACTACTCATCTCCAAGGGCTAGAATAGGGGAAAAAAGGGAATATTCCTTTTTCCTTAGTAAGACTGTGTGCAGTTTTGAGATCGAAATGCCTGCCAGAGGCGGCTTTATCACCCTCTACCCACCAGTGTTACCAAGATACTTAACATCCCAGCAGTGTGTGTTACCTAATACGCACATACAGGTAGAGATGGGTACCTAGAGCCTCCAAGGCCAATAAACTGGTCCTCTGGTAATTAGGAAACAAATGATAAATGACTTTTCCTCATCTCCTCAATCCCTGCCTTCTGCACCTTACCGTTCTACTCCAGCTTGCAAGGAAGGACGACCTCCTTCCTGAGGCCTCACAGTTATTCCCTACGGTTTTAGGCACAGCGAAGGCGGAGGGGGGGGGGGGGTTTACAGCGGGTTTGCGGGGGCGCAGATTTGCTTGCTGCGCTCCTACCTGCATCAGGGGCAGCCCCTCCGGCCTGGGCTTACCCAGGGGGAGTGGTGTGCAAGGCTGGGGAGGACAGCCAGCCGACAGGGCTTGGCAAGCCCCAGCCCCAGCCCCAGCCCTCCCCACGCGTCCACTTTCCACCCCGGGTGCCTCGCGCCCTCCTCTCCCACCGCCGGGCCACCCCGCGCGGCTCCCTTACCCGGCTCGTGGACGCCGGGGCTGTCGGACAGCTCGAGAACCAGCAGCTCGCGGCCCTCGAAGCTGCGCCCCACCGTGTAGATCCTGCTGACCGCGGCGCACTGCAGCCACACGGACACGAGCGCCTCACGAAGCTCTGGGTAGCGGTGGTACTCAAAAGAGATGCCGTCCTCCTGCGGCCGCCGGCGCCGCCTCGAGCCCGCGGCAGGGCCCGCAGCCCCCCGGGCCTCGGCGCCCAGCAGCCAGGCACAGGCGGCCAGTGAGCCGCACAGCGCCAGCAGCGCGCAGCCCCCTCGCCGGACCATCCCGTCCCGCGTCTCCTGTGCGGCCTCCTCTGGGCCCGGAACCTCGGGGCGCACTGCCTGCGGGTCCCCTCGACTCGCCTCCCGGCGGCCTGGAGCGGGGAGGGCAGCGAAGACCTGAGCAGGGACCGCGAAGCAGGAGAGGAGCGCAGGACGCACCGCCGCCGAGTGCGGGACGCAAGGGAGGCGGCGCGGAGCCCGGGGAGGCGCACGGGCGGGGCGGGGCGGGGCGGGCGGCGCCGCCGGCCGGATTCGCGGCTAACCGGGGGCCGCTCTGCGATTTGCGGGTTTGGAGCCACGTCAGAGTCAAATGGCGCCGCTAGGACCCAGGTGAGATGACAGCTAAGGTCGGAGGTGGGCACGTTGCTGTCAGCATTGAGAGACCGTGACAGTGCCTGTGGGCGGTGTGTGGGGGGAGCCACTCTGAGACTGTTAGTGAGTCTTTTAACGTGTCATCAGTTCCAAGCCGACCAGGTTTCCATCTTGATGCTCCCAAGACTAGAGAATATTCCAGAAAAAAAAAAAGAAAGAAAGAAAGAAACACAAAGGCAGCCACTTGCCTTCTGCCCGTGATGTGTCTTTAATAATTGTACTGATAGTTCAAACACAAACCCACTGGTTGGATGTTCATTGATTGCACGGTCTGTCTGAAAAACAGAACACTGGGCACTTGGATTTAGAGGTTTAAGAAACCGAAAATGCGTTTTATCGATTTGCAGATAGTGTCTTTAATTGTATTTATGCACATACCTGGGTGGTAACAGCAGCGAAGGAAAAGAGTAAGACAATGTCATCTGCCAGTGCCTGTGCCAGCCCCCTTCTGCAGTTCCTGTGGGGAAAGCAGAGTACAGCCCGAGCGCTGGTCAAGGGATTTAGTTGGGTATTAAGCTTAAATCTTTCCAAAACAGCTTTTCCAGGTGGCTCAGGCTCAGAGTGTCTTACCTGGTTGTAACTAAGATGATGCCAGGACTGCAGTCATCTGAAGGCTTGACTGGGGCTAAAGAATCTTCCTCCAAGAAAAAAAGTTAAAGGTCAAAACTATTACAGAAAGAAAACTCTGATCATGAAAGATAATCTCTCCATTCCCCTCCCATAATTATTGCAAAAATATAAAATCATTTATAGCTTTAGATACCCAGCCTTTACACAGAATTTGTAGTGGAACAAATGTTATTCTGAAGAGGTTGCCTTTTGGATTCAATAATAGCACAAATCTAAGTAAATAATCCATTGGGTATTTCAACCGAGCAGGAAAAATAGACATCATGTGAGTAATTTTTTATGTTAAACATTTTGTTTTTGTCTTAACTCATTCTTTTCCCCCTGAACAGTGCAGTGCACTGAATAAAAACTCTCTCTTGGGAATGGATTCATTAAAAAAAATGGTGCTGTTTCAAAACTTTCTGACAGCAGCATGGATCTTTTTTGAAATTTTTTGGGATGAACTGCCACTGTAAAGACATGCCACTCAGTTGAATTTGGACTTGGCCATGTTCCTTGTCACTTTAGGCAGAGGTAAGAACCCTATGTTTTTCTCAGTGACCAATCTCAGTTTGATTACATGGTTCAAAAGTTTGAAACCAGAGTTATAATTAGATTTCTAAAAACATGCCCCAAAGAACAACCTAGAAAAAGAAAACAGTGTAGCTAAAACCAATAACTTCAACAGTGGAAGGTTAAGATTTTCAGGTTAGCAATTTAAGGTAACCACACTAATTTGTGGCAAGATGGGTCATATACTAGCGACAACACATGTAAACAGCATATGGTTTGGTGAAGTCCTGTGTTACCCTTAAGTTTCTCTTAAAACAAAGGGTGTGTTTTCTATTTTCTCCCAAATCTCAGTTTTATGGATTTTTTTTTTTTTTTTTTTTTTTGCTTTTTTGTAAACAGGTAAGATTCTGCCAGCGCTGTGGTCTCACTTGAAAGGGATCTTTTGGAAGAACCTTTGAAGTTTGTTTTCTTTATCTATTAAAGTGAAATATTTGGATTCATTCAAGTGCAGCAGGGTCATCTAGAGAATTTGTAAAATGTGCAGATTTCTAAACACCCACCAATGCAGAAGGTCTGAGATGGGTTTCAGGTATTAACAAGGTTCCAGGTTTTAATAAGAATCCACGTATTTTTTATTTTGATGTTTGATTGATGAACATGCTTCAAACATCTCAAATACTCTGAAGGTTTTCTTTTTGAGAAAAGTTCCTGTTCACCAAAACTCTGGTGAACATAAACCAAGAAATCAATTCACAAGAATTAAAACTTTATTTTTTAATTTCTGGGCAATTTTAGGTGTAGGTCAGCTTCACTGCAGTGTAATTATTTTTTGTAGTTTCATAGGCAATTGTGTAAAAGGTTACATACCAATCCTGATTGCTAGATAGAAAATCTTGCATGCTAAGCATTTAATATGTTTGACCCTGTGCATTCATGGGTAAATCTAGTGTGCAGGCACATTTTAAATTATTCATATATATGCACACACACACAAGGAAGAAAGAGATCAGTTTTTTGTGTCACTTCTGAACATCTATATAAGGATATTTAAGCCCCCTGAAGCTTCACTTCCTGCATCACTTCTATTATTTTCAAATCCAGAAACTGTCTCTTCCTATATCCCAAACCTTGTATTCAGTTCAGTTCAGTCAGTTCAGTTCAGTTCAGTTCAGTTCAGTTCAGTCATGTTCAACTCTTTGCAACCCCATGAACTGCAGCACGCCAGGCCTCCCTGTCCATCACCAGCTCCCGGAGTTTACTCAAACTCATGTTCATTGAGTTGGTGATGCCATCCAACCATGCCATCCTCAGTTGTCCCCTTCTCCTCCTGCCTTCAATCTTTCTCAACATCAGGGTCTTTTTAAATGAGTCAGTTCTTTGCATGAGGTGGCCAAAGTATTGGAGTTTCAGCTTTAATATCAGTCCTACCAATGAACACCCAGGACTGATTTCCTTTAGGATGGACTGGTTGGATCTCCTTGCAGTCCAAGGGACTCTCAAGAGTCTTCTCCAACACCACACTTCAAAAGCATCAATTCTTCTGCACTCAGTTTTCTTTATAGTTCACCTCTCAGATCCATACATGACTACTGGAAAAACCATAGCCTTGACTAGATGGACCTTTGTGGACAAAGTAATGTCTCTGCTTTTCAATATGCTGTCTAGGTTGGTCATAACTTTCCTTCCAAGGAGTAAGCGTCTTTTAATCTCATGGCTACAATCACCATCTACAGTGATTTTGGAGCCCCCCAAAATAAAGCCAGCCACTGTTTCCACTGTTCCCCATCTATTTGCCATGAAGTGATGGGACCAGATGCCATGATCTTAGTTTTCTGAATGTTGAGCTTTAAGCCAACTTTTTCACTCTCCTCTTTCACTTTCATCAAGAGGCTGTTTAGTTATTCTTCACTTTCTGCCATAAGGGTGGTGTCATCTGCATATCTGAGGTTATTGCTATTTCTCCCAGCAATCTTAATTCCAGCTTGTGCTTCTTCCAGCCCAGCGTTTCTCATGATGTACTCTGCATATGTGTTAAATAAGCAGGGTGACAATATACAGCCTTGACGTACTCTGTTTCCCATTTGGAACCAGTATGTTGTTCCATGTATCACTTCCTTCCAAAGCCCTGTCTAGTCATCTACTCCAGAAAGATTCTGTAAACACATAGCTTTATATCTATCTGGTGGTAAATGTTGACTCTCAACTTTCCTTGGGGTATAAAACCTGATTTAGAGTGCTGATTTCCATCATGTAAATATTCCCACCATGGCTGATTTCAAATTGCCACTGTGACATGACTGAACGCAGCCTTGAAAAGAGGTATGTAGTACCGTACTTTCAGTCAAATTCTTTATCTCCTCCCTTTCAAGAGGGAGGGCTTAATTCCTTTCTACTTGAGTGTAGGCAGTAGTGACTTGCTTCTAATGAATGCAATATAGCAGAAGTGATAGGATATATCTACAGGTGGTGCTGGTGGTAAAGAACCCTGAATGCAATATAGCAGAAGTGATAGGATATATCTACAGGTGGTGCTAGTGGTAAAGAACCCGCCTGCCCGAGCAGGAGACGTAAGAGACAAGGGTTTGATATCTGGATCAGGAAGATCCCACGGAGAGGGGACTGGCAACCCACTCCAGTATTCTTGCCTGGATAATCCCATGGACAGAGGAGCCTGGGGGTTCATGGTCCATAGGGTCAAAAAGATTCAGACACAGCTGAAGTGACTTAGCACACATGAACGCATTAAAATTAGGTTATAATAAGACTCTCTCGCTCCCCCTCCTTCTCATATCACTTGTCCTGGACAAGTTGTCTGCTGTGTTGTAGAGATGCTTACACAGCAAGGACTGCAGGAAGCCTCTGTAGAAGCCTAAGAGAGACCTGAAAGCTCTGCACCCAGCAGCCATGAGTTACTGAGGCCTGCCAGCAGCCATGGGAACAAATCTGTTAGCCCAGGAAAGCCTGGGAGAGCTGCTTGACTGACAGCTGAACTCCAACCTCCTTAGATACCCTGAGCCAGAACCATCCAGTAAGGCAGCAACAGTTTCCCAACCAACAAAGTGTTAGAGAATAAATGTGTGTTGTTTCAAGCTGCAGAGATTGAGAATAATTAATACATACAGTTTGCTTCCTAGGTCATGCAGTGTTAAAGAATCTACGTGCCAGTGCAGGAGATGCAGGTTTGATCCCTGGATTGGGAAGATCCCATGGAGAAGGAACTGGCAACCCGCTCCAGTATTCTTGCCTCAAAACTCCCATGGACAGAGGAGCCTGGTGGGCTACAGTCCAGGAGGCTCACAAAGAGTGGGATACGACTGAGCAACTGAGCACACGCACAACACATAAACAGTATCTCCCATGTAGATACAAGAGACAGAAACAACCTTGAGCACACAGAGGGTAATACAATATGGCAGAATATGAAGAAGTGATGGGTTTTCATTATTCATTGCCTTTGTTCTTCATTGTTGTTCAATCACTATCATGTCCAACTCTTTGCGACCCCGTGACCTCAGCACACCAGGCTTCCCTGTCCTTCAGTATCTCCTGGAGTTTGCTCAAACTCATGTCCATTGAGTCAGTGATGCCATCCAACCATCTCATCCTCTGTCGTTCCCTTCTCCTCCTGCCTTCAATCTTTCCCAATATCAGGGTCTTTTCCAATGAGTCGGCTCTTCCTATCAGGTAGCCAAAGTATTAGAGCTTCAGCTTCAACATCAGTCCTTCCAATGAATATTCAGGACTGATTTCCTTTAGGATGTACTGATTTGATCTCCTTGCAGTCCAAGGGATTCTCAAGAGTCGTCTCCAACACCACAATTCAAAAGCTTCAGTTCTCCGGTGCTCAGCTTTCTTTATGGTCCAACTCCCACATCCATACATGACTGCTGGAACAACCATAGATTTGACTATAGAGACCTTTGTTGGCAAAGTAACATCTCTGCTGTTTAATATGCTGTCTCGATTGGTCATAGCTTTTCTTCCAAGGAGCAAGCATCTTTCACTTTTATGGCTGCAGTCACAATCTGCAGTGATTTTGGAGCCCGAGAAAAGTCTGTCACTGTTTCCTTTGTTTCCCCATCTATTTTCCATGAAGTGATGGAACCGGATGCCATGATCTAATTTTTTGAATGTTGAGTTTTAAGCCAGCTTTTTCACTGTCATCTTTCACCTTCATCAAGAAGCTTCATATGTGAAATGAATTGCCAGTCCAGGTTCGATGCATGATACAGGATGCTCGCAGCTGGTGCACTGGGATGACCCAGAGGGATGGGATGGGGAGGGAGTAGGGAGGGGGGTTCAGGATGGGGAACACATGTACACCCATGGCGGATTCAAGTCAATGTATAGCAAAACCAATACAATGTTGTAAAGTAAAATAAATAAATAAATTTTTTAAAAAAAGAAGCTCATTAGTTCCTCTTCACTTTCTGCCATAAGGGTGGTATCATCTGCATATCTAAGGTTACTGATATTTCTCCCAGCAATCTTGATTCCACCTTGTGCTTTATCCAGCCTGGCATTTCACATGATGCACTCTGCATGTAAGTTAAATAAGCAGGGTGACAATATACAGCCTTGAGGTACTCTTTTCCCAATTTGGAACCAGTTTGTTGTTCCATGTCCAGTTCTAACTGTTGCTTCTTGACCTGCATACAGATTTCTCAGGAGGCAGGTAAGGTGGTCTCATATTCCCATCACTTTAAGAATTTTCCACAGTTTATTGTGATCTACATGGTCAAAGGCTTTAGCACAGTCAATGAAGTAGAAGTAGATGTTTTTCTGGAATTCCCTTGTTTTTCCTATGATCCCACTGATATTGGCAATTTGATCTCTGGTTCCTCTGCCTTTTCTAAAGCTAGCTGGTACATCTGTAAGTTTTTCATATAATTTATTTAGTTGCAAGTTTATATAATTTATATTTTAATAAATAATAACTATTTAACAAGTGATTCATAAGATTCCTTCAGTTTTACCATCGCCTCTTGCAGGTGTCAACCAAGAAACCCAGAAGTTGCAAATAAGAAAAGCATTATCTGGAGGTCCTAGAAACTGCAGTACTGGAGACATAGATTCAGGCAAAACTGAGAGTTCAAAGGAAGAGAAGGAGTCAGGGGTGTATAAAGGCAAAAGCCACAAGATTGTTAAAGTTTTCTGGCAAAAATCATGATGAACTTTGATGCAAGAAGGAGATATTTTTCCTTAAAGGATAGGATGCCAGAGTTATTTAGGGTAAGGGCCCAATAAGCGTCTTGAGTTTCTGGGACATTGGGCAGATGTTCTGGATGCTCAAGTTAAGAGAGTAAGTGGTCAAAAGGACAGATTCCATCCAGAGTCACTTCCTCGGTGGCCTTGAGGCTTTGTCTCAGAGCTCTCTTAGTAGTGCCTACTGTGCTTGACTTTCCTCCCACACAGGATGGTTCCACTCTTCCCTCCGCAGGCCCCACTCCTCACTCAGCAGGACCCCTTTCAGCCTGGCCCTCCTCTGTGGTTCCCCATAGAGGCAAGGTTGCATTGAACTTCAGGGTTCATGAACTTTCCACATCAGAATCACCTGGTGAGCATGGCCACATTCTGGACCAGTTGAATACAGTTTTCTGGGGCTGGGGCTTAGAAGTCTGCATTTAAGCCAGCTCACCCCACCCGCATCCTCTCAGGGGGACTGTGGTGCATAATGGGATTAGAGGAATACTGTCTGGTTAAGGAGACTAGTGTTGAGGTTTGACAGACAGCATTCTAATCCCAGGTCTGTTTATTCCTAGAAGCTACTCCATGACTTCACCCTAAAATAAGGGACACAGCATTCCATGAACTCATAATAATGCAAGCAGAGGGAAGCAGAGTCAAAGAGAGAAGATGCTATGCTACTGGCTTGGAAGATGGAGGAAAAGGCCACCAAACCAAGGAATGCTGGCAGACACTAGAAGATGAAAAAGAAACTAAGCCCTTTTTTCCCCCAGCTTCCATGCTAAATAAGTAAGAATTTATCTCCATGTAAACTCACTTCATTTTCTGTAAACCACACTGTTCTCTTTCTGACATGGGGCGTGTGGATGCCCCATGGGTGGGCATGAATCAGGAGGGCAGCAAGTTTCAGGTCCCTACACTCATACTCATGTGGCTCGAAAGTGCCCAGGCCAGACAGCACCTCAAGGAAGGGCCTCTGGGCCAGCAGAGACTGCAGTGAGCTCAGCTTCTGGTCCACAGAGCTGAGCTCCACCTTTATGGCCATCCTCCCCTGCCTCCCAGCTGGTGGGCACAAGAGGAGTGCTCACTGAAGGAGTCTTCGAGCTCCTTCCCTCCCTGCCAGGACAGTCTCCAGCCATGGTCAGGGGCCAGTCCTCTCACTGGTCTGGCAGCACCACTCAGTCAGCCTGCTTTGGAATCCTTCCTCCTTCCCATGAACTCCCAACACACTGCAGGGCTTTCCTGGTAAGCCCTGGAGAAACTCTGACCAAATTCTGCTTGACTTTCTCTCCATCCACGCCATGAAGCCTGTGTCCCTGACTTGACCAGGGCTGCAGCTGGTCTCATGGGTCTCCCATTTTTCCCATTTCTCATTTTTTTCATCATTGGGTTGTGTGCAAACGAAGCATCAGGCAGGTGTCCTCAAAATATTCATGGCACTTTTAATTGTCACTGTGTAATTAATAAAACAAAACTGAGTAAAGTGATAAATACAAGAGTACAAAAACATTGAATGCCTTGGAAGCACTTGAATTTTAAAAATGGAATTAGATATGAATAAGAAAACAGTGAAGGACTGAGGAAAAGATAAAAAATCTCAAAAGACACTGCTTTTAGATTTGTTCCAAAATCTGACTCTAAAACTGTAATGGTAGAAAACACGTTATGGGGAGAAATTCTCATCCCAACAACCAAACCCAACAGGTGGATAACCAGACACTTACGTTTTAAGTTCAAATAAGTTACTTAAAGTGTGCTTTCTTCTTCTTTGTAAATGACTCTCCTCTTTAACTGATTCTTTCATTAAATACCCACTGCATATTCCAGTTGTATCAGCTTAGTGGGTGGATGTACCACGCAGACAGTTAACAGACACAGCACTCTGAACCCACCACGTGAATCAGCAAGATAAAACTCCCATTTACAGCTATCACAGCCTAAAACCTAATAACCAGCTCAAATTAAATGTAATCCAAAGGGTTTATCACTGTTATTGTACAGATCTATGTGTGCGTGCTAAGTTGCTTCAGTCCTGTCTGACTCTTGGAGATCTTATGCACTGTAACCTGCCTAGCTCCTCTGTCCATGGGATTCTCCAGGCAAGAATATTGGAGTGGGTTGCCATGCCCTCCTCCAGGGAATCTTCCAGACCAGGGATCAAACTCTTGTCTCTTGCATCTCCTGCTTTGACAGGCAGCACCTGGGAAGCATTCTACAGCTCTAGGGCTCAGTCGCTTTTCAGTCGTGTCAGATTCTTTACAACCCCATGCACTGTAGCCCGCCAGGCTCCTCTGTCCGTAGGATTCTCCAGGCAAGAAGGCTGGAGTGAGTTGCCATGTCCTTCTCCAGGGGATCTTCCTGACTCAGGGATCGAACCTGCATCTCATGTCTCTTGCATTGGCAGGTGGATTCTTTACAGCTGAACTTCCGGGGAAACCCCTGCTACAGCTCTGTCCATACCACTTTCTCTGTACCCCAAAGGCCACCCCAGTATTTTTGATTTCCCAGCAGCACAACTCAACACAAACACAGTATGAGTCATATATGTTATTTTGAACTTGTTAGGAGCCATGTTTCTTAAAAAGGGAAGAGGGGAAATTAATTTTAATAATAATTTTAACCCAATATATTCCAAATACTATCATTTCAACTTGAAAACAGCATAAATTATTAATGAATTTTTTTCATTCTAAGTCTTCGAAATCGCTTGTGTAATCCACATTATAACACATCAGCACAATTCAGATTATCCGTATTTCCTGAGCTCACAGCTCACAAGTGGCTGGTGACAGCTATGTTGGACAGGTGTTCTTATATTCCTACCTTCTAAAATTATTCCTTCTGCTTTATTTTCCCAGATAATGCCTTAGCACAGGCTCTGGTTATTTCTTGCCTGGACTATGGTAACATCCTCCCCTGAAGATTATTCCTCTCATCAGCGGTTAACCTCAGTTGCTAATCTTGCTGCCAAAACCACCTTTTTCCTCATTCACCTGGATTATGCCATCCACCATCCTGCCCTGTCCATCACTCAGTGGATCAATGCCAAAGCTGTGATCCTCTTCCTCAGAGAATTTCCTTAGAGAGCTCACTTCTTGTGCCTCCTCCTGCTTCTTTCACTAGCACATTTTCTCTCTCAAATTCCTGCCCCATCACCCCTCAAACCACAACACATTTATGTCTACTCTTTCCTTACCCCTGTGCTGTCCCTTTCTGCTCCCTAGTCCAGCCTCAATCCACTAACCTACTCCTGTTCTCACTTCCCCACCAAGCACTCTTCCCCTCTCCTGAAATTGCAGCTGCCTGCTCTCCGTGCAAACTCTCCTTGGCCAACTCTCTTCTCTCCTTTAGAAAACACTGAAATTCTCACTTTTTACTTTCCCCATTAGTTATCATCCAATGCTTCAACTTTCTCACAGCACATCCTCTCTCCCATGTGAATTCTCCTCTGTGGGTTCTGGCCCCACCCAGACTGAACATCCCCTGGCCTTGCCTGGGCTTCCTCAGGCCCGCACTTGGCCTGCTGTCCTGCTCCCTCTTCACATGCTCCATCTGGGTGACCTCATCCTTGCTCATGGTATCAATTATCACCTCTCTGTTTGTCACGCCTAAGGTTGAGTCCTTTATCCATTCCCTCCCACTGAGAGGCAGAGACTGGCCTGGCTTGTGTGTTTGCCTCCACAGCCCAGCACAGAGGGCCTCGGCCACCAGGACTCAACACGCTTGCAGACAGTGGGTAAACTGCTAACTTGCTACCGGCTGCCTTCTACTTTTGGCGCTGAGACTAATGCCTGTGTTTTTAATGCTCTGATTACTCAGTGAATTCCTGGGCTCTTTCATTCTTCTGCAGGTTCCCTTCCTTGGTTTGACACAACCAGTGTCCTCTTCACTCATCAACCACATGTACTAAGTTGTTTGCATGTAACAAGACATTTGCCGTGATCTCATTTTATCTATGTAATTCTTCAACGTAGTTCCTATCTCTGTCGACATTGTTGTTGTTCGTGTGGTCAGTTTAAGTAAACTGCATCACACATATATAATATGCAAAAGAGAAAGGTGGATTTTTCTATGATGTTCTTATCTTTGGAAACCAAATTACTGAAGTGAAAATCAAATTGCCATTTTCCATCATGTAAACCTCTCAAAGAATGATTGATTTTCCCTTCAACTGCTGGAAGCCAATCAACATGAATAATTCATGACAACTTCATACACAGGATGCCAACTTTATGGAGCTCAGGAATATTAAACATTATGTAGATCATGATGAAGTACTGAAACTCCTCATTACAAACAATAAACATGCCTTATCTACTACATAATATTTCTTGTATCTTTTTAAATCTCAAATGCCCAAGAAAGAAAGTTGTTCACCTCTTAGTTTTGCCACCCCATGGACTGTAGCCCACCAGACTCCTCTGTTTATGGAATTTTCCAGGCAAGAATACAGGAATAGGTAGCCATTCCCTTCTCCAGGGGATCTTCCTGACACAGGGATCGAATCTGGATCTCCTGCATTGCAGGTAGAGTCTTTACCGCCAAGAATGAATTTTCTTTCTGCCTACTCCTCTCCACCTATATGTTTATAGAACATATGAAATGTCAAAGTGAAACAGTCTCTTATCTGAGGAAGCTGCCCATTTTCCTGTAAACTTAAAAGTATTAAGATAAGTAAATATATGTTGCACCCACACGTATAAGTTAAGGTGTCTTCTGCCTTGGCCAACATTTGGAAGCTTCTGCTTCTAGAGGGACTGACCAAGGTGCTAATGAGATTAAAATTGAGGCTGACTGATGACTCCAGTACAGAGGGGAAAACAAGAAAGTCAACAAGCAAATTTCTTACTCATTACCAGGACTGTACCTTTAATTTCAAAGAAGCTTTGTGGATAGCAACAAACCCACCGAAGGAATGACTTACATCATCCTGTGGGTAAGTGAGCAGTCAGTCACATCATTATTTGCAAAAGAAAAAAGTATAGCACATTCATCAAGTGGATGCTCAAACACTGTTCATAGACATCTGTGACTTTAACGTGGTACAGTTTCAGTCATTGATATTATGCACCTCGGTGTGGATTGATTAGTCTTTGAAGTTAAATCGGACTTTTCCTACACCCCATACATAGGACTGGGATTGGCCTTTTTGTTGAAAAGTAACTCATAGGTTGAGTCTTGCTCCAAGTCAAAGAAGAAAGCAGTTTGGCTTATTCCTCTCTCAGTTGCATGATTTACTCCACGACTCTACATCCAGAGAGGGAGA
Source organism: Cervus canadensis (assembly GCF_019320065.1). Taxonomy (NCBI): domain Eukaryota; kingdom Metazoa; phylum Chordata; class Mammalia; order Artiodactyla; family Cervidae; genus Cervus; species Cervus canadensis. The sequence goes on along the minus strand of NC_057386.1, from coordinate 60,099,602 downwards.
GGGCAGACTAATACACCAGGAGAGAAGGGGCCAGGAAGTCTGGAGCGGTGGCTGCCCAGAGGGTTCTGCTGGCCAGTCATTCCTTCCTGTGAGTGCCTTAGTAGACTGTCCCCTTTAGGGGAAATCCCGTGGTGAAAGGAAAAGAGTGTAGCTGAGAACCTAGGTGGGATTTGTGTTAGAGAGGAAGAGTGGGGTGGGAGGAGAGAAATAGTGAGACAGAGAGGAGGGCAAGGGGGAGAGTGAAAAAAATAAGAGGGAGAGAGGAAGAAAACAAGCAAAAGTAAGGCAGGTGAAAATCTGGTAATCTCTCTATTCAAGGGTCATAGAAGTTTAATAACTCCATCTACTTTGTGATGAGTGTGGGAAATTTGGAAGATTAGTCCCAAATCAAACTGAGAAATATCTTCATATATCTTATTTGAGATACGCAGTTGCCTAACAACAACAAATAAAATCTGTAACATTTACAAAGTGTTTCCTCTGAATTTTCTAACTTGATTCTCACAATGACCTCATTTCATTATCCACATTTTAAAGACAAGTCACCTAAATTTATGGAGGATAAATTCCAAAGCAAGGGGACACTGGGTCAAAGAGAAATATTATAACTCAAAGATATATTTTACAGTTACTCCATTTAATCTTGTGGATCTGAATGATTATATTTTAGAAAAACATACTATAAATCTAGAGGCTTAATATGTTACTGGAGCCAAGCATGAATTTTCTTTCTGCCTACTCCTCTCCACCCATGAACAAATTGTTCCTCAGTCTTTGTCAATGATAAATTGTGATATGTCTTTAACAACTATAAAATGTGATGATGGTGTTTACCACCACCACCATTTAACTTAAAATGATATACTCTGGTATTTAAAGCAGTATTCCAAAAATATAGTAAAAAAGATAGCAAAAACATAAAATATTATGCTAGACCCTAGTAGCTATCTCACATCCACACATGACTACTGGAAAAGCCATAGCCTTGACTAGACAGACCTTTGTTGGCAAAGTAACGCCTCTTCTTTTTAATATGCTGTCTAGGTTGATCATAACTTTTCTTACAAGGAGTAAGTGTCTTTTAATTTCATGGCTGCAGTCACCATCTGCAGTGATTTTGGAGCCCAAAAAAATAGTCTGCCACTGTTTCCCCATCTATTTGCCATAAAGTGATAGGATAGGATGCCATGATCTTAGTTTTCTGAATGTTGCGCTTTAAGCCAACTTTTTCACTCTCCTCTTTCACTTTCATCAAGAGGCTCTTTAATTCTTCTTCACTTTCTGCCATAAGGGTGGTGTCATTTTGTTCTGTTCAGTTCAGTTCAGTTCAGTCGCTCAGTTGAGTCCAACTCTTTGCGACCTCAAGAATCGCAGCACGCCAGGCCTCCCTGTCCATCACCAACTCCCAGAGTCCACCAAAACCCATGTCCATTGAGTTGGTGATGCCATCCAGCCATCTCATCCTCTGTCGTCCCCTTCTGTTCCTGCCCTCAATCTTTCCCAGCATCAGGGTCTTTTCAGATGAGTCAGCTCTTCCCATCAGGTGGCCAAAGTATTGGAGTTTCAGCTTCAACATCAGTCCTTCCAATGAACACCCAGGACTGATCTCCTTTAGGATGGACTGGTTGGATCTCCTTGCTGTCCAAGGGACTCTCAAGGGTCTTCACCAACACCACAGTTCAAAAGCATCATTTCTTTGGCACTCAGCTTTCTTTATAGTCCAACTCTCACATCCATACATGACCACTGGAAAAACCATAGCCTTGACTAGACAGACCTTCATTTTGTTTGACAATAACTAAATATTCATTCACTTAATATTTACATTGAAACCAGTTTCCTTCTAAGCATTTTTGTCAACCTCTTCTGGTTTCAGTTAAAAATAGTCATATTTTCATTTTATTTAGCTTTCCTAGTACCCTCAAACACTGTGTAGGAACTGGGGATGCTACTGTGAGTAAAATAACCACTACAACAGTCATTGAGGGAAATTTTACAGACAAGCAAATTGGCCCTTGCAATGCAATATGCTCAGTGGTATGGTAGGGAAAGTACATCAGAAAACTACCCATACCACACTTGGAAAGAAAAGATCAGAAAATGATCATCAGAAATACCTGATATGAAACAAAATGCATGGGAGTTAGCCAGGTGAAGAGGACCAAATTTCTGGGAGATGAAAGATTGTTCTTTCATCTTTCATTGTTCTTTCATTGTTCTCTGCATCAGGCAGAGAAAATGTAAGTGCCAAGAGGCAAGAGAGAATAAGGTTCTTTGCAGGGCTGAGCAGCTTGGTATGGACCTGATTGGAGCAGTACAAGTAGAGTCAATTGAACCTGTAACCATATGAAAATGATTATAACAATAAGTTAAAATATCTCCATTAGAATCACAGGCAGAGCTGGAAGTATCATTGGAAACAAACCTGTTCAAATGTTCCCTCATCTCAGAGATTTCTTCTGTGAAATACTGATTAAGGATCCTATAGCTGCTGCCTTGGAGAAGGAAATGGCAGCCCACTCCAGTATTCTTGCCCGGAGAATCCCATGGACAGAGGAGCCTGGTGTGCTGCTGTCCATAGTGTTGTACAGAGTTGGACATGACTGAAGCAACTTAGCATGCATGCATGCATTGGACAAGGAAATGGCAACCCATTCCAGTGTTCTTGCCTGGACAACCCCAGGCATGGAGGAGCCTGGTGGGCTGCTGTCTATGGGGTCGCACAGAGTCGGACATGACAGAAGTGACGCAGCAGCAGCAGCAGCTGCTGCTTAAGCCATCAAGGAAGAAGCAAGCAACAAACTCTAATGGCTAGAAAGTTCTTTCAAAGTTTGAGCTATTTAAAAATAATTCTATAACTTTATTTCCTAGTAAAATTCTTCTCTCTGAGGCAATAAGGAATGCCTCAGCCTCTTCTACAGAAAAATTTGTATTTAGTCCTTTTGTAACCAATCAGTGCTTTCTAAAAGAACTTCTGTAATGATGAACATGTTTTATAATTTATGCTATCAATTGCATCAGTAGCTACATGTAGCCAGTCACTTTCATACTTGATAAAGCAGCTCTACAGTAGGTCTCTACATTCACTCACACTATTTTGGTGTCATTATTGCTGGGCCTTAAGTCCTTCCTGACTAGCTAATCTAATCACACGGACACAGCCTTGTCTAATTCAGTGAAACTAAGCCATGCCGTGTGGGGCCGCCCAAGATGGTCATGGTGGAGAGGTCTGACAGAATGTGGTCCACTGGAGAAGAAAATGGCAAACCACTTCAGTATACTTGCCTTCAGAACCCCATGAACAGTATGAAAAGGCAAAAAGATAGGACACTGAAAGAACTTCCCAGGTCGGTAGGTGCACGATATGCTACTGGAGATCAGTGGAGAAATAACTCCAGAAAGAATGAAGGGATGGAGCCAAAGCAAAAAACAACACCCAGTTGTGGATGGAACTGGTGATAGAAGCAAGGTCTGATGCTGTAAAGAGCAATATTGCATAGGAACCTGGAGTGTTAGGTCCATGAATCAAGGCAAATTGGAAGTGGTCAAACAGGAGATGCCAAGAGTGAATGTTGACATTCTAGGAATCAGCAAACTAAGATGGACTGGAATGGGTGAATTTAACTCAGATGATCATTATATCTACTACTGTAGGCAGGAATCCCTTAGAAGAAATGGAGTAGCCATCATGGTCAACAAAAGAGTCCAAAATGCAACACTTGGATACAATTTCAAAAATGACAGAATGATCTCTCTTCATTTCCAAGACAAACCATTCAATATCATGGAAATCTAAGCCTATGCCCCAACCAGTAATGCTGAAGAAGCTGAAGTTGAATGGTTCTATGAAGACCTACAAGACCTTTTAGAACTAACTCCCCAAAAAGATCTCCTTTTCATTACAGGGGACTGGAATGCAAAAGTAGGAAGTCAGAAAACACCTGGAGTAACAGGCAAGTTTGGCCTTGGGGTATGGAATGAAGCAGGGCGAAGGCTAATAGAGTTTTGCCAAGAGAACGCACTGGTCATAGCAAACACCCTCTTCCAACAAAAGAGAAGACTTTACACATGGACATCACCAGATGGTCAACATCAAAATTTTGATTATATTCTTTGCAGCCAAAGATGGAGAAGCTCTATACAGTCAGCAAAAAACAAGACCAGGAGCTGACCATGGCTCAGATCATGAACTGCTTATTGCCAAATTCAGACTTAAACTGAAGAAAGTAGGGATAACCACTAGACCATTCAGGTATGACCTAAATCAAATCCCTTATGATTATACAGTAGAAATAAGAAATAGATTTAAGGGACTAGATCTTATCAGATCTGATAAGATAAGATAAGATCTTATCAGATCTTAACAGAGTACCTGATGAACTATGGACAAAGGTTCCTGACATTGTACAGAAGACAGGGATCAAAACCATCCCCATGGAAAAGAAATGCAAATAAGCAAAATGGCTGTGGGAGGATGCCTTAAAAACAGCTGTGAAAAGAAGAGAAGTGAAAAGCAAAGGAGAAAAGGAAAGATATTCCCATTTGAATGCAGAGTTCCAAAGAATAGCAAGGAGAGATAAGAAAGGCTTCCTCAGTGATCAATGCAAAGAAATAGAGGAAAACAACAGAATGGGAAAGACTAGAGATCTCTTCAAGAAAATTAGAGATACCAAGGGAACATTTCACGCAAAGATGGGTTTGATAAAGGACAGAAATGGCCTGGACCTAACAGAAGCAGAAGATATTAAGAACAGGTGGCAAGAATACACAGAAGAACTGTACAAAAAAGATCTTCATGACCCAGATAACCACGATGGTGTGATCACTCACCTAGAGCCAGACATCCTGGAATGTGAAGTCTGGTGGGCCTTAGAAAGCATCACTATGAACAAAGCTAGTGGAGGTGATGGAATTCCAGTTGAGCTATTTCAAATCCTGAAAGATGATGCTATGAAAGTGCTGCACTCAATATGCCAGCAAATTTGGAAAACTCAGCAGTGGCCACAGGACTTGGAAAAGGTCAGTTTTCATTCCAATCCCAAAGAAAGGAAATGGCAAAGAATGCTCGAACTACCACACAATTGCACTCATCTCACACCTAGTAAAGTAATGCTCAAAATTCTCCAAGCCAGGCTTCAGCAATACGTGAACTGTGAACTTCCAGATGTTCAAGCTGGTTTTAGAAAAGGCAGATGAAGCAGAGATCAAATTGCCAACATCCGCTGAATCATTAAAAAAGCAAGAGAGTTCCAGAAAAACATCTATTTCTGCTTTATTGACTATGCCAAAGCCTTTGACTGTGTGGATCACAATCAACTGTGGAAAATTCTTAAAGACGTGGAAATACCAGACCACCTGACGTGTCTCTTGAGAAACCTGTATGCAAGTCAGGAAGCAACAGTTAGAACTGGACATGGACCAACAGACTGGTTCCAAATAGGAAAAGGAGTACTTCAAGGCTGTATATTGTCACGTGCTTATTTAACTTATATGCAGAGTACATCATGAGAAATGCTGGGCTGGAAGAAGCACAAGCTGGAATCAAGATTGCTGGGAGAAATACTAATAACCTCAGATATGCAGACGACACCACCCTTATGGCAGACAGTGAAGAGAAACTAAAAAGCCTCTTGATGAAAGTGAAGGAGAGTGAAAAATTTGGCTTAAAGCTCAACATTCAGAAAACTAAGATCTTGGCATCTGGTCCAATCACTTCATGGGAAATAGATTGGAAAACAGTGGAAACAGTGTCAGACTTTATTTTTGGGGGCTCCAAAATCACTGCAGATGGTGACTGCAGCCTTGAAATTAAAAGACACTTACTCCTTGGAAGGAAAGTTATGACCAAACTAGATAGCGTATTTAAAATCAGACATTACTTTGACAACAAAGGTCCATCTAATGAAGGCTATGGTTTTTCCATTGTCATGTATGGATGTGAGAGTTGGACGGTGAAGAAAGGTGAGCGCCGAAAAATTGATGCTTTTGAACTGTGGTGTTGGAGAATACTCTTGAGAGTCCCTTGGACTGCAAGGAGATCCAACCAGCCTATCCTAAAGGAGATCAGTCCTGGGTGTTCATTGGAAGGCGTGAGGCTGAAGCTGAAACTCCAATACTTTGGCCACCTGATGCGAAGAGTTGACTCATTGGGAAAAAACCCTGATGCTGGGAAGGATTGGGGGCAGGAGGAGAAGGGGATGACAGAGGATGAGATGGCTGGATGGCATCACCAACTCGCTGGACATGGGTTTGGGTAGACTCTGGGAGTTGGTGATGGACAAGGAGGCCTTTTGTACTGTGATTCATGGGGTCACAAAGAGTCGGACATGACTAAGTGACTGAAGTGAACTGAACTGAACTGAAGCCTTTCCTGGTCATTGTTTTGAATCAAAATGTACCATAGTACTCATGATATACTCTTCCAGGTGCTGTCAACCAAACAGTCAAATGAGATGACTGATTATTCTCTCTGAAGTTTGGGCTTGCCAATAATTCAGTTTAATATTTTCTTAACATTGGAGTAGGTTAGTGCTTGTACTCTACTAAAACTCAAGTTCTTCAGGTGTGTATTGCTATTTATCTAAGTCTGTAACTCTAAGCTTCCATTTTAATAGCTGAACTTTAAATGAAAGCAAAAAATTTATTGGTTGTTGAGTCTGTCTTGTAAAACAAAGTGTTAGCTTTCTTTTTTCCGTTTGTCTTGATCAATAATTTGATAAGTTCGCCTTCAGTGGTATTATCCAAATCAATGAGTTTAACAGGAAAAGACCACCCCAATGTTTACTGTCACAGCACAGAAACTCTCACTAATCAAGATAATTTGTATTTTGCTGTTAAACCAGGTAGAATTCTAACTATGTTTGCGTGCCAAGTCGCTTCAGTTGTGTCCAACTCTTTCCAACCCTATGGACTGTAGCCCTCCAGGCTCCTCTGTCCATGAAATTCTCCAGGCAAGAATACTGGAATGGGCTACCATGCCCTTCTCCAGGGGATCTTCTGGACCCAGGGATCAAACCTGCATCTCCTGTGGCTCCTGCATTGCAGGCAGATTGTTTACTGTCACCAGGGAAGCCCATAAGAATATCACTATATTCCTGGTCAAAAGTGATAAAGAGGTAGTCAAGTTCTTGATCTGGGTAGTGACTGCACGAATGTGATCATTTATCAAACTGTGGGGTTTTGTTTGCATGATGTATTTCAATTAAAACCCTCTAACACAGTATTGAAAAATAGTGACAACAGCATTGCAGTCTCTATTCAGAACTCTGTTCACAAAGGCTTTATGTCACCAGCCTCTTCCCCTAGCTCTCCACAGACACCCCTCAAAGGGAGCAGATTATTCTCTGGAGAAATTGAACAAGAGAGGCTGAGGATTCTCCAGATAGTGGAGAGGCCTTGTGTGAGGTAGGTATACAGCTGAGAACAGAGGCATTTGGCTGAACTTGGGGATCCTAAGTCCCTTTTCCATAGCTGATCCTCAGAATGATGGCATTGGGGAATATTCTTCCCCATGCAGAGATTAGGAGACTCTTCCCTGAAGAAACTGAATTCAACCTAAAGAAAGAGACAAAGTCTGAAAAAAACAGAGTGATGCCTTATCATCTAAAGTGGTTTTAGAATCATGTTTGCAAATGCTTCCCTTTCTCAGAAATGTAACTCATTTGAAGCTGGTAACTTCATAGTTCATTTAAATTTATTATGCACTTGATGAAATATCTCCTCCTCTGTATTGGGGTTCAATTCCCTCTCAGCAGAGCTATTTGATTCATTTTCCACCTTGCACATAGATTTACCCTGATGCAGAAGGGCAGGCACTGAGTGGCTCTGAAGCCCCCTAGATACTAACAGTGTGCCACCCATTCCTCAGGAGTAGCCCCTGCCTTACTCTCATGGCTTCCTCTTTACCTTCTTCCTTCACTAGCAGATGAGTTATTTTCTAGCATGAGAAAGCTCAGAGACGCTTCACGGAATACAAGAAGTCTTGCTCAAATCTGCCAAAAGATGAAACAAAGTTTTACATATTTGTTTTTTTTTTTTTTAAGTTAATTTATTTTAATTGGAAGCTAATTATTTTACAGTATTGTGGTGGTTTTTGCCACACATTGACATGAATCAGCCATGGGTGCACATGTGTACCCCCATCCTGAACTCCCCTCCTACTTTCTTCCCCACCCCATCCCTCTGGGTTGTCCCAGAGCATTGGCCTGCTTCATGCATTGAACTTGCACTGGTAATCTATTTTACATATGGTTATATACATGTTTCAATGTTATTCTCTCAAATCATCCCACCTTCACCTTCTCTCACATAGTCCAAAAGTCTTCTTTACTTCTGTGTCTCTTTCGCTGTCTTACATTGTTACTGTCTTTCTAAATTCCGTAGATATGCATTAATATACTATATTTGTGTTTCTCTTTCTGACTTACTTCACTCTGTATAATAGGCTCCAGTTTCATTCACTTCATTAGAACTGACTCAAATGCATTCTTTCTTAAGCTGAGTAATATTCCATTGTGTATATGTATACCTGCATATCCATTCATCTGCCAACAGACATCTAGGTTGCTTCCATGTCCTAGCTATTGTAAGCAGTGCTGCAATGAACATTGGGGTACATACATCTCTTTCAATTTTGGTTTCCTTGGTGTGGATGGCCTGCAGTGGGATTGCTAGGTTGTATGGCAGTTCTATTTCCAGTTTTTTAAGGAATCTCCACACTGTTCTCCATAGTGGCTGAACTAGTTTGCATTCCCACCAACAGTGGAAGAGGGTTCCCTATTCTCCACATCCTCTCCAGCATCAATTATTTCTAGACTTTTTTATTTATTTATTTATTTTATTGAAGGATATTTGCTTTACAGAATTTTGTTGTTTTCTGTCAAACCTCAACTTGAATCAGCCATAGGTGTACATATGTCCCCTCCCTTTTGAACCCCTCTCCCATCTCCCTCCCCATCCCACCCCACTAGGTTGATATAGAGCCCCTGTTTGAGTTTCCTGAGCCATACAGCAAATTCCCGTTGACTATCTATTTAACACATGGCAATGTAAGTTCCCATGTTACTCTTTCCATATATCTCACCCTCTCCTCCCCTCTCCCCATGTCCACAAGTCTATTCTCTATGTCTGTTTCTCCATTGTTGCCCTGTAAATAAATTCTTCAGTACCATTTTTCTAGATTCTGTATGTGTGTTGAGTGAGTGAGTGAAGTCGCTCAGTCATGTCCGACTCTTTGCGACCCCATGGACTGTAGCCTACGACTCCTCTGCCCATGGGATTTTCCAGGCAAGATACTGGAGTGGGTTGCCATTCCCTTCTCCAGGAGATCTTCCCAACCCAGGGCTTTACCGTCTGAGCCACCAGGGAAGTAATATGTGTGTTAGAATACGATATTTATCTTTCGCTTTCTGACTCACTTCACTCTGTATGATAAATTCTAGTATTGTTTGTAGACTTTTTGATGGCAGCTATTCTGAACTGTGTGAGATGGTGCTTCATTGCATTTCTCTGAAAATGAGTGGTGTTGAGCATCTTTTAATGTATTTGTTAGCCATCTGTATGTCTTCTTTGGAGAAATGTCTGTTTAGTTCTTTAGCCCACTTTTTAATTGGGTCATTTATTTTTCTAGTATTGAGCTGCATGAGCTGCTTGTATGTTTTGGAGATTAATTTTTTCTCAGTTGTTTCATTTGCTATTATTTTCTCCCATTCTGAAGGCTGCCTTTTCACCTTGCTTATAGTTTCCTTCATTGTGCAAAAGTTTTTAGTTTAATTAGGTCCCATTTGTTTATTTTTGTTTTTATTTCCATTACTCTGAGAGATGGGTCATAGAGGATCTTGCTGTGATTTATCTCAGAGAGTGCTCTGCCTATGTTTCCCTCTGAGAGTTTTAGAGCTTCTGGTCTTACATTTAGATCTTTAATCTACTTTGAGTTTAATCTATTCTTGTGTATGGTGTTAGAAAGTGTTCTAGTTTCATTTTTTTACACATGGTTGATCAGTTTTCCCACCCAGCAACACTTGTTAAAGAAGTTGTCTTTTCTCCATTGTGTATTTTTGCCTCCTTTGTCAAAGATGAGGTGTCCATAGGTGCATGGATTTATCTCTGGGCTTTCTATTTTGTTCCATTGATCTATATTTCTGTCTTTGTGCCAGTTCCATACTGTCTTGATGACTGTGGTTTTGTAGTATAGTCTGAAGTCAGGAAAGTTGATTCTTCCAGTTCCATTATTCTTTCTCTAGATTGCTTTGGCTGTTCCAGGTTTTTTGTGTTTCACAAACAAATTGTGAAATTATTTGTTTTAGTTCTGTGAAAAATACTGTTGATAGTTTGATAGGGATTGCATTGAATCTATCAATTGCTTTGGTTAGTATACTCATTTTCACTATATCAATTCTCCCAATCCACGAGCATGTCATATTTCTCCATCTATTTGTGTCATATTTGATTTCTTTCACCAGTGTTTTATATTTTCCTATATTGAGGTCTTTTGTTTCTTTAGGTAAATCTTATTCCTAAGTATTTTATTCTTTTCATTGCAATGGTGAATGGGATTGTTTCCTTAATTTGTCTTTCTCTTTTTTCATTGCTAGTGTATAGGAATGCAAGGGATTTTTGTATATTAATTTTATATCCTGCAACTTTACTATATTCATCAATTAGCTCTAGAAATTTTCTGGTGGGGTCTTTAGGGTTTTTTATGCAGAGGATCATGTCACCTGCAAACAGTGACAGTTTACTTCTTCTTTTCCAATCTGGGTCCCTTTTATGTCTTTTTCTTCTCTGACTGCTGTGGCTAGGACTTCCAAAACTATGTTGAATAGTAGTAGTATGAGTGGGAAGCCTTGTCTTGTCCCTGATTTTAGAGGAAATGCTTTCAATTTTTTGCCTTTGAGGATAATATATGCTGTGGGTGTGTCATATATGGCTTTTGTTATGTTGAGGTATGTTCCTTCTTTGCCTACTTTCTGGAGCTTTTATCACAAATGGGTGTTGAATTTTGTCAAAGACTTTGTGCATCTATTGAGATAAACATATGTTTTTTATCTTTCAATTTGTTCATATGGTGTATCACATTGATTGATTTGTGAATACTGAAGAATCCTTCAACCCCTGGAATAAAGCCCACTTGGTAATGATGAATGATCTTTTTAATGTTGTTGGATTCTGGTTGCTAGAATTTTGTTGAGGATCTATGCATCAATATTCATCAGTGATATTGGCCTGTAGTTTTCTTTTTTGTTTCTGGCATCTCTGTTTGATTTTGATATTAGGGTGATGGTGGCCACTTAGAATGAGTTTGGGAGTTGACCATCCTCTGCAATTTTCTGGAAGAGCTTGAGTAGGGTAGGTGTTAGCTCTTCTCTAGATTTTTGGTAGAATTCACCTGTGAAGCCATCTGGTCCTGGGCTTTTGTTTGTTGGAATATTTTTTTATTACAGCTTCAATTTCCGTGCTTGTGATGGGTCTGTTAAGATTTTATATTTCTTCCTGGTTCAGTATTGGAAGGTTATACTTTTCTAAGAATTTGTCCATTTCTTTCAAGTTGTCCATTTTATTGGCATATAATTGCTCACAGTAGTCTCTTATGATCTTTTGTATTTCTGTGTTGGCTGTTGTGATTTGCCATTTTCGTTACTACTTTTATTGATTTGATTCTTCTCCCTTTTTTTCTTGATGAATCTGGCTAATGGTTTGTCTATTTTAGATGTCTTCTCAAAGAGCCAGCTTTTAGATTTGTTGATCTTTGCTATAATCTCCATTTCTTTTTCACTTATTTCTGCTCTGATTTTTATGATTTATTTCCTTCTACTAACTTTGGGGTCCTTCTGTTCTTCTTTTTCTAGTTGCTTTAGATGCAAAGTTGGGTTGTTTATTTGATGTTTCTCAAGGTAGGCTTATATTGCTATGAACCTCTCTCATATCACTACTTTTACTGAATCCCATAGGTTTTGGATTGTTGTGCTTTAATTTTCATTTGTTTCTATGCATATTTTGATTTCCTTTTTTATTTCTTCTATGATCTGTTGGTTATCCAGAAGTTTGTTGTTTAGCCTCCATATGTTTATATTTTTAATAGTTTTTTCTCCTGTTCAGTTCAGTTGTGTATAACTCCTTGTGACCCCATGGACTGCAGCATGCCAGGCTCCCTGTCCATCACCAACTCCAGGAGCTTGCTCAAACTCATGGCCATCGAGTCAGTGATATCATCCAATTATCCTCTGTCATCCCCTTCTCTTCCCATCTTCAATCTTTTCCAATGAGTCAGTTCTTCACATCAGGTGGCCAAAGTATTGGAGTTTCAGCTTCAACATCAGTCCTTCAAATGAATATTCAGGACTGATTTCCTTGAGGATTGACTGGTTGGATCTCCTTGCAGTCCAAGGGACTCTCAAGAGTATTCTCCAAAACCACAGTTCAAAAGCATCAGTTCTTCAGAGCTCAGCTTTTTTTATGCTCCAACTCTCACATCCATATATGACTACTTAAAAAACCATAGATTTGACTAGACGGACCTTTGTTAGTAAAGTGATGTCTCTGCTTTTTAATATGCTGTCTAGGTTGGTCATAGCTTTTCTTCCAAGGAGCAAGCATCTCTTAATTTCATGGTTACCGTGATTTTGGACATTTAATCTTACCATATTTTGATCAAAAAGATGCTTGAAATGATTTCAATTTTTAGAAATTTACCAAGACCAGATATGGCCCAGGATGTGATCTATCCTGGAAAATGCTCTGTGTGCACTTGAGAAAAAGCTGAAATCTACTCTTTTGGGGTGAAATGCCCGTAAATATCAATTAACTCTAACTGGTCCATTGTATCATTTAAAGCTTGTGTTTCCTCACTAATTTTCTGTTTGGTTGAGCTATACATAGGTGAGAGTGGGGTATTAAAGCCCCTCACTATTGTGTTACTGTTAATTTCCCCTTTCATTCTTGTTAGCATTTGCCTTCCATGTTGTGGTGCTCCTATGTTGGGTGCATATATATTTATAAATGTTATATCTTCTTGGATTGATCCCTTGGGCATTATGTAGTGTCCTTATCACAGTCTTTATTTCAAAGTCTATTTTATCTGATATGAGTATTGCTATTCCTGCTTTCCTTTGGTCTCCATTTGCATGAAATATCTTTTTCCAGCCCCTCACTTTCAGTATGTATGTGTCCCTAGGTTTGAGGTAGTCTCTTGTAGACAGCATATATAGGGGTCTTGTTTTTGTATCTATTTGGCCAGTCTTTGTCTTTTGGTTGCAGCCATTAATTCATTTACATTTAAGGTAACTATTGATAAGCATGATCCTGTTACCATTTACTTTGTTGTTTTGGGTTCGTTTTTAGAAACCTTTTCTGTGTTTCCTGTCTAGAGAAGATCCTTTAGCACTGGTTGAAGGGCTGGTTTTGTGGCGCTGAGTTCTCTCAGCTTTTGCTTATCTGTAAAGCTTTTGATTTCTCCTCCGTATCTAAATGAGATCCTTGCTAGGCAGATTAATCTTGGTTGTAGTTTTTCTCTTTCATCACCTTAAGTATGTCCTGCCATTCTCTTCTGGCCTGAGCAATATCTATTGAAAGATTAGCTGTTATCTTTATGGGGATCCCCTTGTGTGTTATTTGTTGCTTTTCCCTTGCTGCTTTTAATATTTGCTCTTTGTGTTTGATGTTTGTTAGTTTGATTAATATGTGACTTGGGGTGTTTCACCTTGAGTTTCTCCTGTTTGAGACTCTCTGGATTTCTTGGACTTGGGTGGCTATTTCCTTCTCCATTTTAGGGAAGTTTTTGACTATTGTCTCCTCAAGTATTTTCTCATGCCCTTTCTTATTGTCTTCTTTTACGGGAACACCTATGATTCAAATGTTGGGGCATTTTACATTGTCCCTAAGGTCTCTGAGGTAGTCCTCATTTCTTTTAATTCTTTTTTTCTTTTAACCTCTCTGCTTCATTTATTTCCACCATTCTATCTTCCACCTCAATTATCCTATCTTCTGCCTCAGTTATTCTACTGTTGGTTCCCTCCAGTTCAGTTCAGTTCAGTCGCTGAGTCATGTCCGACTCTTTGTAACCCCATGAATCGCAGCATGCCAGGCCTCCCTGTCCATCACAAACTCCCGGAGTTTACTCAAACTCATGCCCATCGAGTCGGTGATGCCATCCAGCCATCTCATCCTCGGTCATCCCCTTCTCCTCCTGCCCCCAGTCCCTCCCAGCATCAGTGTCTTTTCCAATGAGTCAACTCTTCGCATCAGGTGGCCAAAGTATTGGAGTTTCAGCTTCAGCATCAGTCCTTCCAATGAACACCCAGGACTGATCTCCTTTAGGATGGACTGGTTGGATCTCCTTGCAGTCCAAGGGACTCTCAAGAGTCTTCTCCAACACCACAATTCAAAAGCATCAATTATTTGGTTCTCAGCTTTCTTCACAGTCCAACTCTCACATCCATGCATCACCACTGGAAAAACCATAGCCTTGACCAGACGGACCTTTGTTGGCAAAATGATGTCTCTGCTTTTTAATATGCTATCTAGGTTGGTCATAATTTTCCTTCCAAGGAGTAAGCGTCTTTTAATTTCATGGCTGCAGTCACCATCTGCAGTGATTTTGGAGCCCCCAAAAATAAAGTCTGACACTGTTTCCACTGTCTCCCCGTCTATTTCCCATGAGGTGATAGGACCAGATGCCATGCTCTTAGTTTTCTGAACGTTGAGCTTTAAGCCAAATTTTTCACTCTCCTCTTTCACTTTCATCAAGAGGCTTTTTAGTTTCTCTTCACTGTTTGCCATAAGGGTGGTGTCATCTGCATATCTGAGATTATTGATATTTCTCCCTGCAATCTTGATTCCAGCTTGTGCTTCTTCCAGCCCAGCATTTCTCATGATGTACTCTGCATATAGGTTAAATAAGCACGTGACAATATACAGCCTTGAAGTACTCCTTTTCCTATTTGGAACCAGTCTGTTGGTCCATGTCCAGTTCTAACTGTTGCTTCCTGACTTGCATACAGGTTTCTCAAGAGGCAGGTCAGGTGGTCTGATATTCCCATCTCCTTCAGAATTTTCCACAGTTTATTGTGATCCACACAGTCAAAGGCTTTGGCATAGTCAATAAAGCAAAAATAGATGTTTTTCTGGGACTCTCTTGCTTTTTTGATGATCCAGTGGATG
The DNA here is from genome assembly GCF_019320065.1 of Cervus canadensis. NCBI lineage: Eukaryota > Metazoa > Chordata > Mammalia > Artiodactyla > Cervidae > Cervus > Cervus canadensis. Next base: position 60,084,446 of record NC_057386.1, on the reverse strand, counting down.
TTGGCAATTTGATCTCTGCTTCATCTGCCTTTTCTAAAACCAGCTTGAACATCTGGAAGTTCACAGTTCATGTATTGCTGAAGCCTGGCTTGGAGAATTTTGAGCATTACTTTACTAGGTGTGAGATGAGTGCAATTGTGTGGTAGTTCGAGCATTCTTTGCCATTTCCTTTCTTTGGGATTGGAATGAAAACTGACCTTTTCCAAGTCCTGTGGCCACTGCTGAGTTTTCCAAATTTGCTGGCATATTGAGTGCAGCACTTTCATAGCATCATCTTTCAGGATTTGAAATAGCTCAACTGGAATTCCATCACCTCCACTAGCTTTGTTCATAGTGATGCTTTCTAAGGCCCACCAGACTTCACATTCCAGGATGTCTGGCTCTAGGTGAGTGATCACACCATCGTGGTTATCTGGGTCATGAAGATCTTTTTTGTACAGTTCTGTGTATTCTTGCCACCTGTTCTTAATATCTTCTGCTTCTGTTAGGTCCAGGCCATTTCTGTCCTTTATCAAACCCATCTTTGCGTGAAATGTTCCCTTGGTATCTCTAATTTTCTTGAAGAGATCTCTAGTCTTTCCCATTCTGTTGTTTTCCTCTATTTCTTTGCATTGATCACTGAGGAAGCCTTTCTTATCTCTCCTTGCTATTCTTTGGAACTCTGCATTCAAATGGGAATATCTTTCCTCTTCCCCTTTGCTCTTTGCTTCTCTTCTTTTCACAGCTATTTGTAAGGCCTCCCTAGACAACCATTTTGCCTTTTTGCATTTCTTTTCCATGGGGATGGTCATGGTGGTTCCCTCCAGAGCACTTTTAATCTCAGTTAATGCATTGTTCCTTATTGATTGACTCTTCTTTACTTCTTCTAGGTCCGTGTTAAACATGTGTGGCATCTTCTCAATATTTGTCTCTAGTCTATTTATCTGTAACTCCATTTTGTTTTCAAGATTTTGGATCATCTTTACCATCATTGTTCTGAGTACTTTTTCAGGTAGACTCCCTATCTACCTGGTTTGGTGGGTTTTATCACGTTCCTTCACCTGCTGAATATTTCTCGGCCTTTTCATTTTGCCTAGATTGCTGTGTTTGGGGTGCCCTTTTGCAGGCTGGAACTTCATGGTTCCTCTTAACTGTTTAGTCTGCTCCCTGTGGGTGGGGTTGGACCAGTGGCTTTTCACAGTTTCTTGGTTGTGGGAACTTGTGTCCGTGTTCTGGTGGGTGGAGCTGGATCTTGTCTCCCTGGAGTGCAATGAAGCATCCAGTAGTGAGTTTTGGGGGGATCCATGTGTTTGGCATAGCTTTGGGCAGTCCGTCTTTAATGTTCACAATTGTGTTCCTGTTTTGCTGGAGAATTAGTGTGGTGTGTTTTTCACGGGAACTTGTTGGCTCCTGTGTGGAGCTTGATTTCAGTGTAGGTGTGGAGACTTTTGGGTGAGCTCTTGTCTATTAATGTTCCCTGGAGCCGGGAGTTCTCTGATGTTCTAAAATTCTGGAGTTAAGCCTCCTGCTTCTGGCTCAGTCCTTCTCTTACAGTAGACTCAAGACTCCTTCATATAGCACAGAAGATAAGACCTCTGTGTTAATGGTGAAACAATTCTCCACAGCCAGTAACACCCAGAGATATTTACAGAATTATATAGAGAAGAGGGAGGAAGGAGATAGAGGTGACCAGGAGGAAAAAAGGGAGAGTCAAAAGCGGGGAGAGCAATCTAGCCAGTGATCAAATCCCTAAGTACTCTCCATAGCCTGGAACATTCAGAGAAATTCACAGAGTTATATAGAGAAGAGAAGAGGGAGGAGGGAGATAGAAGTGACCTGCAGGAGAAAGGGGTGAGTCAAAAGGTGATACACCAATTAAGGCAATAATCAAATCCCTAAGTGAAAATGGAGACTGAAGATTAGATTCTTAAAGGTACAAAATTGATAACAAATCTCAAAAAGCAAAGATTAAAAACCTAGAATAGAGGTTAGACTCTCAAAAATACTATATAAAATACAAAACAAAATTAATCACAGAAATTAAAAAATATATATGGAATTTGTTTTAAAAAATAGGTTTTTTTTGAAAGGTAGTAGTAGGTTATAAAAATAAAAGTTAGAGGAGTAATAAAGAACTAAAAGTTTAAAAAAATTAAAAAGTGATAATAGTAAAAATATATCTAGGAATTTCTCTGGAGCTGCTGTGGGCAGTGTGGGGTTCAGTGCCAGATAGTCCCGTGTTCTGGCTTGTACTTGTTCTCAAGGTCTATAGGTGTCTATCAAATGCAGTCTCAGCATTAACTGCAGGGTTTTAATCTGTTGCATCTGTCACTTCCAGAGTGGTTCCTCCTTCTTTGCTTATCTTGGCTTCCTCTATTTGCAGGTCACTTCAGTGTCTAACCTCTCCCCTGACACAAGGGGGCAGACATGGCCACTCATTTAGGCTCGCTTGTTCAGTTGTGCTGTGGGGAGGGAGGGACACTGCAAACAAATCTGCTGGCACGTGTGGGGAGTGCTCACAGTGAACGGTCCACACTGGGTTTGCCACAGCCCAAGGAGGCATGTACTTCCCAGGTCCACACTGCTCAGGCTCCAGCATGCTCTGCAAGGACACTGTCCCAAGTGGACCCTGTGTTTCATGCACTTCCCAGCTCTAAGCTGCTCAGGTTCTCAGAGGCTCCACAGGGGCACAGATCCAGACAGGCTATGCATTTTGTGCTCTTCCCAGGTCCAAGCAGCTCAGGCGACTGGGTGCTTGTTGAGCATCCCATCCCAAGTGTTCATGCGTCTTCTACACCTCCACGGCCCCGGCTGCTCAGTTTCCCGGGCGCACCATGAGAGCACAGTCCCAGGTGTGGCAGGTGTCTCCTCTGGGGAGCTGATCTCTTCCTGTGACACTCCTGGCAGATGTGAGCCGACTAGTATCCCAGGAAGATGTGGTTAGCAACTGGCAGCCTGCTCACAGTTTGGTGGAAGATGCAGTCTCTGGGGCCAAGATTGCAGCAGCCTCTTGCTTTCCGGGTCTGGCTGTCACACACCTGCCTTTCTGCCTCTGGGGAGGGAGGACCCTCCCTATATGGCAGCCAGCTTGCTCTCCTTTGGTAATTGTTCACTCCTTTGTTCTGTGAGTGTGGCAGGGGTCACTGTGCAGCATGACAGCCTTTCTCAGAAAGGTCTTTTTTTCTGTCTCTGTGGTAATCCCACATTTTGGGTTGCTATCTCACATTAGCTTCCTCAGATAGTCCTCAGGGCATTCGGGCCTGGTTCTTAACCTAAGGACCAATGATGCAGCCTGTGCCTCCCTGCCCAGCCCCCACTTCTCTGACATCACTAGTGGTTGTGGTTCGGTGCATATTCTGTGGGTTTTGTTTTTTTTTTCCTCCAAGTTATGTTGCCCTCTGAGATTTCAAAACTCCCCACAGACACACCTGTAAGGGGGTTTCCTACTGTGTGGAAACTTTTCTCCTCCTTCACAACTCCCTCCCTAGGATGGGTGTCCATCCTAAATCTTTTGTCTTCTCTGTTTTCATCTTTTATATTTTGTCCTACCTCCTTTTGAAGAGATTGGGCTGCCTTTCTGGGTGCCTGGTGTCCTCTGCCAGTGTCCAGAAGTTGTTTTGTGGAAGTTGCTCAACATTCAACTCATCTTTTGATAAATTTGTGGGGGAGAAAGTGGTCTCCCCATCTATTCCTCTGCCATCTTGGGACAACCCCCCTACATTTTTCTTGTTAGGTAGGATTTCTTGTCAAGTTAAATACACACACATATGCCCTCTAATCTGTAACTTGTTCCCTAAAAGAGCACATCAAACTGCATATTCCATGAGAATTTGTACCTATGATATCAAACTTTAGGATCCTGAAGAATTAGCACAAAGACTTCAACTGGCCCAAGCAGCCCCACACCTAGGTTTTGTCATGCACTTCAAACATCACTTGCTCCCCTCCTGTACCCCCACTATTGGCTCTTATTACTTAAGACACTCTGAATTGTTTAAATGGCAATATAATTGGCAAATCCTATATTAAGTTGCTATTACAATAGTCTCCCCTTTTTTAAATTAATAAAACATTTCTTGATCTCCTATCATGTACAAGGCATCATGCCAGGTGTACAGAGGATATGGGAGGAAAGATGGAGAATAGTAAGTTCCCAGCTCTGCAGTCACTCATGACCTGCCTGACTTTGACCTTATTAATAACCCTCACTGAACCTCTTAAAGGCTCAGAAAGAGATTAGCAAGAACAATGTTACAGGAGAATGAAAGTACATAGAAATCTTTGGATTAAAAGAGGTAGCAATCCAAGGCAAAATGTGCTGAGGCATGAGAGACAGAGGTTAGTGATCCAGAATGGGGAGGAGGGAGAAGGGTGGGAGGCTGATGTTCCCTGAAGCAGCACAGGGCCTCAGTGAGGAAGTCGGGGCTGGTGGGAGGGGGCTGGAATTGGTTCAATTAGAAAACATGGAGGGAATTTTTAATACAATAGCTAACATTTATTGCACACAGCAACACGTACTTCACATGTAACATTTTAATCACTCCTCACCAACTCCCTATGAAATGTTATTATCCTCATTTCAGGATGAAGAAATTGGTGTAGAGTAGCAGGAGAGAGAAAGGTTTTCCAGGAAGTGGACCAGTTACTTGGAGCAAAGGGACAAGGCTCAGTCCTGCCTAGTGCTAGGTTCATTCTACTGTGAGCAAGTCTACTGCTTGATAGCCTAGGCTCTGAGCCTCCAACTGCACAGAGCTCCACCCTTCCCGAGTTCTATTTTTTCAAAACTTGAAAGTAGCATAGTGGGTTCTACCATCTTCCACCCTCATCCTTTCAACACGTGGAGCACAAGTGTGTCCTAAGACGTCTTACCACAGCCCTCTGGTGACTTTATGGGAGAACGTCAGCATTTGACAACCACTTGCCACAGCATCTGTTTGACCAAAGGCATAGCTCACTCTTCTGAACATTAGCTGGAAGATGTTGATCTTTTCAAAGAATAGATTGGGATTAAATCCTCAGAGACAAACATACAGCCCTCTGTGCATTCACGCATGAAGACTTTGAACAGTCTTTCTCCAACTTGGGGAATTTATAACCCTAGGCTTTATGTGAGAGTTTAGGAGTTAAAAGTTGAGACAGGAATTTCTTTAAATATTGCAGATCCAAGCTTTTCCAAAGGTTGAAATGTCTTTAGCCAGATTATATAGAAAAGAGTAACATACTAATAGCATGCATGCTCAATCACTTCAGTGGTGTCTCTCTTTGCAACGCTATGGACTGTAGCCCACCAGGCTCCTCTGTCCATGGGATTCTCCAGGCAAGAATACTGGAGTGGGTTGCCCTGTCCTCTTCCAGGGGATCTTCCCTACCCAGGGATTAAACCTGGGTTTCCTGTGTTGGAGGCAGATTCTTTATCACTGACCTACCAGGGAAGCTCAAAATATTAATTAATTATAACATTATAGATATTAACTCTAAGCATATCCTACACCTTCATTTTAATTATATTAACTTTAAGCTTTCAAATTACTACTTCAGCAAAATTCAAAATAGATAATCTAAGAAACAAAGAATCCCTTGTTTTCTAGACAGGTCTATGTATGGTTTTTTACTCTAGTCTTCATATTTATTTGTTTCTGTCCCACTGTCAAGTGCTAAAAAAAGATAGCTTGATTCAGGTAATCTTAAAAGAAGTCTGGTCAGTAAATCATATCAAAATTCATTTGTACTGAAGTGCCTATTAATGAGTCTTTCTAGATGGCTACTGGCTTAGAACTTTTTCTTTCCTTTCAAAGCATCTGTACTCTCAAAAAATTGTGCATAAGGGTTAAATTCTGGGAAGCATATTCTGAGATTTTCTAGAAGATGCAAGTCTGCAGTGTCTGCATGTAGTGGCCACAATCATGGTTTCTAAAGTCAAGAGTCTGGTCCCATATGCCCAGATTAACTTCACCTCTGAGACAGTTCCTTCACATATAAATAGAAAAAAAAGGCAACTACATTCCAGAGCAATAAGTGAGATCAAGCACAATTCACAGTAAAAGTTATCTAGTATGAAAAGAGAATTAAACATAACAAGTTGTTTAAAAATATTTAGCACCATTTTCAACAGTAGGTGTCACTCTACTCTTAGTTCAGACCCCTGTGTTCCAAGAGTATTAGGGAATGTAGATGATAAAAGAATTCCCCTAGATACCTTACAACTAAACAGCATAGTTTGAGGTACAGCCTCAAAATTGTTGTTTGAGAGTTAAGAACAGACTTATTAAACACACACACACACACACACACACACACATTGGGGGAGGGTTGGAAAGTGACCCCCCAGGTCCATAGGTGTCCACTATGCTACTGGGGAGTAGCGGATAAATAGTTCTAGAAAGAATGAAGAGGCTGAGTCAAAGCAGAAAAGATGCCCCGTCTGTCTGGTGGTGAAAGTAAAATCTGATGAGAAAGTAAAGTCCAATGCTGTAAAGAAGCATATTGCATAGGAATCTGGAATGTTAGGGCCATGAATCAAGGTAAACTGGACGTGGTCAAGCAGATGACAAGAGTGAACATTGACATTTTACAAAATCAGTGAACTAAAATGGATGGAGTAGGCTAATTTAATTCAGATGAACATTACATTTACTACTGTTGGCAAGAATCCCTTAAAAGGGATGAAGTAGCTCTCATAGTTAGAAAAAAGAGTCTGAAATGCATTACTTGGGTACAGTCTCAAAAACGACAGCATGATCTTGGTTCATTTCCAAGGCAAACCATTCAAATATCATAGTAATCCAAGTCTATGCCCCAACAACTAATGCTAAAGAAGCTGAAGTCAAACGGTTCTATGAAGACCTACAAGACCTTCTAGAACTAACACCAAAAGTTCTTTTCATCATAGGGGATTGAAATGCAAAAGTAAATAGTCAAGAGACACCTGCAGTAACAGGCAAGTTTGGCCTTGGAGCACAGAATGAAGCAGGGCAAAGGCTAACAGGAGTTTTTCCCAGAGAATGCACAGGTCATAGCAAACACCCTCTTCAAACAACACAAAAGACAACTCTACACATGGACATCACCAGATGGGTCAATATTGAAATCAGATTGATTATATTCTTTGCAGCTGAAGACGGAAATGTTCTATACAGTGGGCAAAAACAAGGCTTGGTGCTGACTGTGGCTTAGATCATAAACTCTTTATTGCAAAATTCAGACTTAAAGAACATATGGAAATCCACTAGGCCACTCAGGTATGACCTACATCAAATCCTTTATGATTATACGGTGGAAGTGACAAAAAGATTCAAGGGATTAGATCTGAAAGACTGCCTGAAAAACTATGGATGGAGGTTAGTAATACTGTACAGGAGGTGGTGACCAGAACCATCCCAAGAAAATGAAACGCAAGAAAACAAAATGGTTGTCTGAGGAAGCGTTACAAATAGCTGAGAAAAGATGTCAAAGGCAAAGGAGAAAGGGAAAGATAGACCCAACTGAATGCAGAGTTCCAGAGAATACCAAGAAGAGATAAGAAAGCCTTCTTAAGTGAACAATGCAAAGAAACAGAAGAAAACAATAGAATGGGAGATGAGAGATCTCTTCAAGAAAATTAGAGATAGCAAGGGAACATTTCATGCAAAGATGGGCATGATAAAGGCAGAAATGCTAAGGACCTAACAGAAGCAGAAGAGATTAAAAAGAGGTGGCAAGAATACACAGAATTGTACAAAAAAGGTCTTAATGATTCAGATAACCACTATGGTGTGGTTACAAATCTAGAGCTGGACATCCTGGAGTGTGAAGTGGGCCTTAGGAAGCATTACAACCAACAAAGCTAGTGTGTGGATGACTGAATTCCAGCTGAGCTATTTCAAATCCTAAAAGATGTTGCTCTTAAAGTGTTGCACTCAATATGTCAGTAAATCTGGAAAACTCAGCAGTGACCACAGGACTGGAAAAGATTTTCATTACAATCTCAAAGGAGTGCAATGCCAAAGAATATTCAAACTACCATACAATTGCACTCATTTCACATTCCAGGAAGGTAATGCTCAAAATCCTTCAAGCCTGGCTTCAACAGTACGTGAAATGAAAACTTCCGGGTGTACAAACTGGCTTTAGAAAAGGCAGAAGAATCAGAGATCAAAATTGTCAACAACTGTTGGATCATAGAAAAAGCAAAAGAATTCCAGAAAAACATCTACTTCCATTTCATTGACTATGCCAAAGCCTTTGTGTGGATCACAACAAACTGTGGAAAATTCTTCAAGTTATGGGAATACCAGACCACCTTACCTGCCTCCTGAGAAACCTGTACACAGGTCAACAAGCAAGTTAGAACTGGACATGGAACAATGGACTGGTTCAAAATTGGGAAAGGAGTACATTAGGCTGTATATTGCCACTCTACTTATTATTTAACTTACACATCATGTGCAATGCCAGGCTGGATGAATCACAAGCTAGCATCAAGATATCTGGGAGAAATATAAACAACCTCAGATATGTAGATAACACCAATTCAATGGCAGAAAGTGGAGAGAAACTAGAGCCTCCTGATGAAGATAAAAGAGATGAGTGAAAAGGCTGGCTTAAAACTCAACATTCATAAAACTAAGATTCTTACATCCAGTCCCACAACTTCATGGCAAATACATGGGGAAACAATGGAAACAGTGACATTTTTATTTTCTTGGGTTTCAAAGTCACTCTGGACAGTGACTGCAGCCATGAAATTAAGACGCCTGTACCTTGGAAGAAAAGTTATGACAAACCAAGACAGCATATTACAAAGCGGAGACATTACTTCGTGGACAAAGGTCCATCTAGTCAAGGCTATGGTTTTTCCAGTAGTTATGTATGGATGTGAGAATTGAACCATAAAGAAGGCTGAGTGCTAAAGAAATGATGCTTTTGAACTGTGGTGTTGCAGAAGACTCTTGTGAGTCTCTGGACAGCAAGGAGGTCAAGCTAGTCAATCCTAAAGGAAACCAACTCTAAATATTAATCAGAAGGACTGAGGCTGAAGCTCCAATACTTTGGCCACCTGATGTGCAGAACCAACTCATTGGAAAAGACCTTGATGCTGGAAAAGACTGAAGGCTGGAGAAGGGAACAACAGAGGATGAGATGGTTGGATGGCATCATTTACCATGGATGGACATGATTTGAGCAAACTCCATGAGATACTAAAGGGCAAGGAAGCCTGGCATGCTGTAGTCCATGGTGTTATACAGTGGGACATGACTTAGCAACCAAACAACAGCCAGAGTCTGAGCTGTAACTTTCTCAGTCCCTATTTGAACCTCTTTACTGTGTAAGTATTAAAAATAAAAAAAAGAAATTTACTAGAAGATAGCTCCATATTTTTTAGAAATTACAAATTGGTACTACCATATACAAAGTTAGAATTATCACCTCTCAATTTAAGCTAGACTCTAGATGTGTAAGTGTGTGTGCTCAGTCATGTCTGACTCTTTGTGACCTCATGGACTATAACCCACCTCACTCTTCTGTCCATGGGATTTCCCAGGCAAGAATATTGGAATGAGTTGCCACTTCCTTTTCCTGGGGATCTCTCCAACCCAGGGATTGAACCCATGTCTCCTGCATTGGCAGGTGGATTTTTTCCCACTGGGCTACCTACTTGAAATTAAGTCAGCCCTAAAAATTCTGTCTCTATTCTTCCATCTTTATATTTTCTAAGTGGAGTAAAGAGCTGTTTCAATATCCTCCGTTTTATTAGGTCAACAGAATTTCCCACAATAGCCTGATAAATACATGTTGAAACTGTCAAAAAGTTTAAGAAATGAAGCATTTAAAAAGATAAAATTATTCCTTTTGTTATAAAACTTAATTTAGTGATTTTTATACTTTTCTTGATAAGAATAAATAAAAGGTGACAAATGATATTTTAAATTGGAAACGAAATAATCAAACAAAATCACATTTATTTCAATAGCTCCAAGTGCAAATACAGCAAGTCAGTACACAAAGTTTCAGGACACAATTTAAGTACAAAGAAAACTGGATATACAAAAATGAAAGCTCAATTTTTTAAAAAGTTCAAGTAACCTGAAAACCTTTAGACTAACGCAGTCTTTCATCAATTCATAAATGCCTTAATTTATAGATAACAGTGGTACATTGTAAGCAAAAAGGACTTCCCAAAGAAAGAGTCACTTCAAACTGGTCAGCTCCAGATAAGAAATTCCTTGCACTGGCTATTCTGGGTTCGGCACTCACTCATACTGTACAGACTGGTTCAATCCATGGCATTTGATTTTTACGCAAATTCCAAAAAGGTATTTAAAGTTCAATAGGAGGCCAACACCACTACCAAGAGTTCCTGAAATGGCCAATATATATTTAAAAGGTTTAAAGACCAATTTTGGCTTCACGCCTATGGTACAATGTTGGGGGAAAGACTTCAATTAATACTGTTTCCATTACTTAAATCCTTTATGTAAGATTAGCAAAATGGCCCTTAAAACTTCCTCAGGAAAACTGTACTTAACTATATGAAAGCTCCCACTAGGAAATTAATTAAAAGTTGTTAATATTCTTTTTAATCACTTACTGACCAAGTCATACGTATATTTCTGCTCCTCAGAAGTAATGTTAGCTACTAGCTTCAATTCAGGAAATGCATATTTGCCGGAAGGTTTACATGAGATGCTTATTCAGTCTTTTTCTCAACTTTCTTCATCTTTTCATTGTAGGCATTAAATTGAGAGTCTGTTCCAAAAATTCTGTCCCACCATGTAAATGTTGAAGCATAGTTTCCAATGAAGTTCATGTGGTGGAAATCGTGATGCCGAGAACCAGCATAGAAAGGAATGAGATTTAAAGGGTTGAGAGGAATGTCATAACCACTGAAATGAAAATGATAAAGATTATTAAGGAAGCAAATACACCTTCAATAATCAACTTGTTCACTGACCGTAATATGCTTGTTAACCATTCAAATAACATTCCACTGTACCTAAGTCACTTATTTCTGACATGTTTACAAAAGTTCACAGCAAATGGTACATATCCTAGAAACCACTTTCAGTAATTAAAGAAAAACTTGAATAGTTTATAGAATTTACTATTAATATTATAATCAGGAGATGAAGGAAGGATTATAGTAATGAATTCTTAAGACACAGATTTTCATGAACGTTTTCTGTTTTAGAGGAATTTGCTTACCAAAGTTTGTAACACCCATAATACTACGTATGTCTTTTAGGAAAAGTTATACGAAATTAGTACCAAGCATTACAAAGGTTAAATCTGAGGATTACTGTTTTGCAACTTCTTTTTAGAGTACCTGTTTTTATTTCTAACTACAAGTCTAAAATCTGATATATACAATTATACCAGTCTGAATCACCCCAATCCTTCCTCCCCACCCTTGAGTAGGCTGAGAAAGAAGGAAGTAGAAAGGAGCAATAGAAAGAAAGAAAAGAAAGGACACATCACCTACCACTTCTCTGCCTAAGACTTCCTAGATGCATTAATTTTGCTATTTTAATGATTCAGAAATAATTTCTAGAATTTCATATTCTGCTTGCACAGATGAAATAAAAGGTTCCCCTAAAATTCAAAAAATATGTAATCATGTTTAAATAATGAATTAGGGTATTGTATTAGGCATTTGAAAAGGAATTAGATAGAAATAATTTACCAAAAAATTTCTTCTATTCAATACAAAGGAAGCATGTGAAATATGCACATAGTATTTGTCAGTGGTGGGCAGAAATGTGCAGAAATGTTCTATTTAGTGAAGGCTGGAGGCTTCAGTATTTTTTTCAAGTAAGGGTTAGATTTAGGGTCATTACAGAAGAATAAAATAACTGCTGTCCTGAATTACAGTATTTAACCAAATTTTTTATTAAAACCACAAATATTTTTCATTCAACATTGTTTCAGGAAGACATTAAACTTGCTTTTCAAGCAAGGCATGAAACCCAAAAGCCATAAAAAAATAAAACTGATAGATTTTACTATATAAAAATTTAAAACTTCAGTACTGCAAAAGAACCATCAACAGTTAAAACTGAAATGACAGATGGGGGAGAAAATATTTATAACATATGTAACAAAGTTACATATGTTGTAATTTCATGTAACAACCATGAAATTAAAAGATGCTTGCTCCTTGGAAGAAAAGCTATGACAAACCTAGACAGCATATTAAAAAGCAGAGACATTACTTTGCCAACAAAGGTCCACCTAGTCAAAGCTATGATTTTTCCCGTAGTTGTGTATGGATGTGAGAGTTGGACCATTAAGAAAGTTGAGAGCTGAAGAATTGATACTTTTGAACTGAGGTGTTGGAAAAGACTCTTGAGAATCCCTTGGACTACAAGGAGATCAAACCAGTCAATCCTAAAAGAAATCAGTCCTGAATATTCGTTGGAAGGACTGACGCTGAATCTGCAATAGTTTGGCCACCTGATTCAAGAACTGACTCCTTAGAAAAGATCCTGATGCTGGGAGAGATTGAAGGTAGGAGGAGAAGGGGATGACAGAGGATGAGATGGTTGGATGGCATCACCGACTCGATGGACATGAGTTTGAGCAAGCTCTGGGAGTTGGTGATGGACAGGGAAGTCTGGCGTGCTGCAGTCCATGGGGCTGCAAAGAGTCAGACGTGACTGAGAAACCAAACTGAACTGAAATGAGCAAAGCTTACACATGAACCAAAATGTTATAAGTCTCCCTGGTGACTTTTATTGCAGGCGGTAAAAAATCTGCCTGCAATGCAGGAGAGACCTGGGTTCAATCTCTGTGTTGGGTAGATCCCCTGGAGAAGGAATGGCTACCCACTCCATCCCTCAGTATTCTTGCCTGGAGAATTTCATGGATCGAGGAGACTGATGGGCTACACACCATGGGGTCACATGGGCTACACACCACAGGGTCACAAAGAGTAGGACACAACAGAGTGACAAACACTTTCACTTTTTCATAATAGGTTATAAAACATATAACCTAACAAAAAAGTAGGCAAGTGATATAAAATGCTAATTCAAAGAAAAAAAAAAAAAAAAACTGTTGGTCAACAAGCACACAGGCATGCAGCCTCACCAGTCCCTGGGGAACGCAGATCACAACCCTAAAGATTCTCTGCTCTCCTAATAACCAAGATTAACAAGATTGTAATGTCCAGGCTGGAAAAGGTATCAGAAGCAGGGAAAGCATTCTTGCAGGCTCCTGCTGGGCATGTAAAGAGATGCCCATGCCCAGTTTTGCAGCACTTCCAAAATTTTGTTTTGTTTTCCCAAATAATACATGAATATAGTCTCACCATAAAAATGACAACAGTTATAGACAAGAATACAAAAAAAAAGTCTATTATTTGAACTTTTTCCCAACGATTATGTTCTCCTGTTTTCTTAAAAACAGTAACATTAACAAGGTTTAACTTATCCTATTAGTCTACTTAGGAGAAAAGATAATCTATGACAATGACTATGAGTGTGTAAAATGGATGACAGTGGACAAAGGTATGAACTTCCAATTGTAAGATGAGTAAGCCTTGGGCATGTCATGAAGAACATAGAGGCTGAAGTCAACAGTCCTGTGAATTTGAAAGTTGCAAAGAGAGTAAATCTTAAAAGTTCTCATCACACACACACAAAATTATAACAATGTATAAAGATGGATCAGCAATATATACATCAAACCATTACACTGTATACCTAAAACACAATATGTCAATTAATCTCAATTAAAAAAAATAAGAAAGATAATCTATGACCATGAAGAAAGGATATTTTATGATACCTTCTACCTGAATAGAAACCAAACCTTACCTATGGACATCAATAGTCTCTATCAAACGAACAGTCACCCAGGCCCAAAGAAGAATAACATGATCACATAAAAGCATGATTCCAATGAAAAATCCAGTTCCAAGAATTATGGTTTCCAGAGGATGTGCATATTCAGCTTCCATTCCAAATGGAGCCTAAAAAAAGTAAGAATTGCTTAATATATTGTGATGGTTAATTTTATGCATCAACTTATCTAAGCCATGGTGCCCTGTTGCTTGGTCAAACACGAGTCTAGATTTGGTGTGAAGTTCTATTTTAGATGTGATTAACATTTAATATTTAAATTGGTAAAGAGGATCCTCCATAATGCAGGTGGGCTTCATTCAATCAGCTAAAGGCCTTAAAAGCAAAGACCGAGGCTTCCCAAGGAAAGAAGGAATGCTCAAGACTACAGTACAGAAAACCTGTGTGCTTTCCAGCCTGTTGCCCATAGGAATTCAGATCCAGCACTGCATCTCTCCTGCATTCCCAGCTGGTTAGCTGCCCTATAGATTTCAGATTTGCCAGCCCACACAACTGCATGAGCCAGTTCCTTAAAATAAATCTGTGTGTATGTATCTCCTATTGATTCTTGGAAGAACCCTGACTTATATGTATTTTAAATTTATTTGTGTATATCATTTTATAAAACTATATCCCTTCTATATGTTACGATAATACAGTCATCCCTCAGTATTCTAAAGGGATTGGTTCAAGGACCCCCATGGATACCAAACTTTAATATAAAGGTGCAGTATTTGGCAGCATTTGCACATAACCTATGCACAACCTCCCATATACTTTAAATCATCTACAGATTACTTACAAGACCTAATACAATATAAATGCTATATAATTGTGTAATTGTTGTAAATACAATTTAAATGTTATGTAAATAGTTGCCCACTCAAGGCAAATTCAAGTTTTGCCTTTGGGAACTTTCTGAAATTTTTTTCCCAAATATTTTCAATGAGGGTTTAAAGAGGATGTGCATGATATTCAGTTGGTTGAATTCATGAATTCAGAACCCATGGACACTAAGGGTCAACTGTGTATCTAGCCATACCTATACAAACATTAACAGTAATTCTCAATAAAGATATCTCTTTACCAAACACTAAAAGGCCTAGGGATGTCCTTAATATGATCTATTTTAATGGTTTGAGATAAAGGCATTAAAAGAACAGACTTGAATTCTAATTTTGGTTTATACATCTGAATTTGTTCTGCCAAGAAAGGGATATTTGGTTTATCATATCAGGTAATCAAGATCAATGCAGAACATACCAATGTAACAAATCTGACAAAGCTAACAACAAAGCAGTTCTGATTAAAAAAAAAAAAAATCCCTGTTGTGTGGGAAGAAGTCAGCAATGAGGTGGAAAAGCATTAAAACTAAGTTGACTGTACTAGTTTGCATTCCCACCAACAGTGTAAGAGGGTTCCCTTTTCTCCACAGCCTCTCCAGCATTTATTGCTTGTAGACTTTTGGATAGCAGCCATCCTGACTGGTGTGTAATGGTACCTCATTGTGGTTTTGATTTGCATTTCTCTAATAATGAGTGATGTTGAGCACCTTTTCATGTGTTTGTTAGCCATCTGTATGTCTTCTTTGGAGAAATGTCTGTTTAGTTCTCTGGCCCATTTTTTGATTGGGTCATTTATTTTTTTGGAATTGAGCTGCAGGAGTTGCTTGTATATTTTTGAGATTAATCCTTTGTCTGTTTCTTCATTTGCTATTATTTTCTCCCAATCTGACGGCTGTCTTTTCACCTTACTTATAGTTTCTTTTGTAGTGCAAAAGCTTTTAAGTTTCATTAGATCCCATTTGTTTAGTTTTGCTTTTATTTCCAATATTCTGGGAGGTGGGTCATAGAGGATCTTGCTGTGATTTATGTCGGAGAGTGTTTTGCCTATGTTCTCCTCTAGGAGTTTTATAGTTTCTGGTCTTACATTTAGATCTTTAATCCATTTTGAGTTTATTTTTGTGTATGGTGTTAGAAAGTGTTCTAGTTTCATTCTTTTACAAGTGGTTGACCAGTTTTCCCAGCACCACTTGTTAAAGAGGTTGTCTTTTTTCCATTGTATATCCTTGCCTCCTTTGTCAAAGATAAGGTGTCCATAGGTTTGTGGATTTATCTCTGGGCTTTCTATTCTGTTCATTGGTCTATATTTCTGTCATAGTACAGCCCTATGGAAAACAGTGTGGAGATTCCTTAAAAACTGGAAATAGAACTGCCATATATGACCAGCAATACACTTCTGGCATACACCTGAGGAACCAGATTGAAAGAGACACGTGCACCCCAATGTTCATCGCACTGTTTATAATAGCCAGGACATGGAAGCAACCTAGATGCCCATCAGCAGATGAATGGATAAGGAAGCTGTGGTACATATACACCATGGAATATTACTCAGCCATTAAAAAGAATTCATTTGAACAGTTCTAATGAGATGGATGAAACTGGAGCCCATTATACAGAGTGAAGTAAGCCAGAAAGATAAAGAACATTACAGCATACTAACACATATATATGGAATTTAGAAAGATGGTAACGATAACCCTATATGCAAAACAGAAAAAGAGACACAGAAATACAGAACAGACTTTTGAACTCTGTGGGAGAAGGTGAGGGTGGGATGTTTCAAAAGAACAGCATGTATACTATCTATGGTGAAACAGATCACCAGCCCAGGTGGGATGCATGAGACAAGTGCTCCGGGCCTGGTGCCTGGGAAGACCCAGAGGAATCGGGGGGGGGGGAGATGGAGGGGGGATCGGGATGGGGAATAAGTGTAAATCTATGGCTGATTCATGTCAATGTATGACAAAACCCACTGAAATGTTGTGAAGGCAATTAGCCTCCAACTAATAAAAAAAAAAAAAAAAAAAAAAAAAAAAAAAAAAAAAAAAAAAAAGAAAAAAAAAAAAAATTACTGTGAAACACAGATATCAGATATAACAAGTTAATGCTTTTCATGCTTTTCTGTGTTTGCGAAGATGCAAGAATCTGGGGTCACTGAACCTTTTCCTGAGGTATCCGTGTAACTAAATAAAGGCCAGCTTGTCCAAAAAAAAAAAAAAAAAAAAAAAAAAAAAAAAAAAAAAAAAAAAAAAAAAAAAAAAAAAAAAAAAAACTAAGTTGAAAATTGTTTTAAAAATTTAATGATTCAAGGCTTGTTGTTTTGGGGTCCCACTTAAATGATCGTAACAGCATTAGCGCCTCCATCAAACTGCCAGGTACCCAGCTGTGTGAGGACAGTGCTCTGAACCAAAATACAAAAACGAATATTTTTCTTTCAGGCTTCAATTTACCACGAAACTAGGATATTCGTAAAAAATCTGTAGAACCAGCTTTGTGTTCATGTTTATGTGTATGTGTCTATTCTAAACAATCATGCCAAAGGAAATTGAAATAAAAACATCACTGACAACTTTTTTAAGTTCAGATTTTTAAAAAAAAATAACATTTTTGCCTCAAAGAGTGAAAAATATATTAAATATAATTCTAACATACCTGAAACTCATGATGAATTTTATGAATATATTTATATATTCTTTTGTGGTGTAAAAGCCTATGCAAGAAATAGTGCCAAGTATCCTCAATCACTGCACAGCCAAAACATCTTGCCAAAAGCATGTACCTTTAAGATGAAAATACTGTAATGAGGATAAAATAACTTACTAAAACAATCTAGACTTTTACCTAGGATCACTGCTGGAGACACTGCATAAAATCAAATACCATCTTGACCTAACTGGTTATATTGATCAACAAATTCTCAAAACAATACATATAGTTACAAGCTAGATATATGATACCACCTAAAGATGGGTTAAAGAGGCTGACCACCATACCAATTCTAATTCAATTAAAAAAAAAAAAGTAAGTTATAAAATCTGAGCTAAGAAACAAAACTCAAAATTTCTAGGCAAAGAGTAACACTATTAATATATAGTATTAATAATTAATTAATAATAGTAAATTTTACTATTAATAATAGTAAAATTACTTTCTTCTGCCGAAGAGAAGCATGTAAGTGCAATGGGCAAAAATATTTTATTTATATAGGAACAAATACACAAATTCTCTTATATGTTGCATATACAGTAATAGGAAAAGCACATATCTATATATTATATATCTGTATTCAGGTTTAGTCAGAACAGAAAGCTAGAATACAAAAATTATTTGAACACAAATATTTATGCTCAGATAATATATATATATGTGTCTGTATGGACACAATTTTTATAACTTTATACTCATTTTTTTTCATTCATTTTAGACTTAAAATGTAATATATTTTTTCTTGGTATAAGTCTCTGTATCCTGTACATAATCATATAAAGGATGCCATGGAAACTTCTGATGTAAGAAACTCACCCTCCAATAAAGATATCAAAATATAGAAACACACAAAAATGGGAACATTTCAAGTTTCTACTATGTTTTCTATATTTTATTTACTTCAAAGTTAAGAACAAACATTAACCAAATGAAGAAAGAAGGTAATACTAAGGATATTTTAATTGGATGATAAACCATAACTGAGTATAAAATTCAAATCTTTATCTACATACCATCTTGGCATTGTTTCCCAATCATAGGGAATACTGAAATACTCTGTAAAATAATAAGTTCCACAAATCAATGGAAGCTGGATACAAAAGTGATTAAAGAGAAGCACTTTAAAACATTTCCATTGGTTTTCCCATGTTTCTGGTTTATCCTATGGAGAAAAAAATTAAAACATTTAGTATTAGCCTCTGCTATCAGAAGTTTCACCTGAAAACTAAAAGTAAAGTCTTAGCTTTTTCTCTAATGTTTATATGGGACCTGAAATTTATGTTATTTAATTAATCCTATGTTATGTGGATTCTGTATTATAATTGCTATGTTACAGTAACTAAGGCCCAGGAACTACAACACTCACCCGCACCTTCTAAATTCTTGACAACTATTATCACTACTATAAACAGATGAAGAAATTGTCAAAACTCAGGCCCAGGCATAATGGTCCCAATGATCTTTAAGCAACACTACAGAGCAAACCAAAGCAACACTACAGAATGAGTAACTCCTGTTTTTGCTGCCCACGGATCATTTCCTTTTATCAGGAATTCCAGAGATGAAGACATGTGTCATGCTACAATCACAGCTGAGTTCTCCGAACTGCTGAGGCAGCTATACACACAGCATTGAAAGCCTTACTACACAGGTAAATCAACACCATTCAGTGGTTTTCATTCCCAGAAATAAGTGCATTTTTCATACACATTGACAAAATTAGAAACTCTCTGAGCTAAAATAACTCCAGAAACAAATGTGTCTGGTGGTTCCCAAGGAATGGAGAGCTACTGGCCACAGATGAAGTTCACAGATTAAAGTGAAATGAGGAAGTGATCAATGTAGAGAAATGTTCACAAAACCCCATCAGGATTATCAACTTGCTCAGCAAGCCATAAAGAAAAGTGAAAATGTATTCAATTCAAAGGGCTCTACTTAGTTATGAGGTCCTTTTGGTTTTACAAAAAGATAGTAATAATAAATAGTTATTGCTCTTTTATATGTCCTAATACTCCTAAATTCAGAAATTTGCAATGGAAACCACTGACCTCAGCAGAGGCCCAGAGGTCAACCACCTTGTCCAGCATCACACAGGCAGTTATTAGCAGAACTTGGGACTAACTAAAATTTAGGGTTCCAGTATTGTTCCTGAAATTCTTTAGAAGAGCTTCCCTCCCTGACAAAGAAGAAAGAGTTCAACTGAGTTCAGTCAGAGACTTGGTTCTAACCTCAGGGTCTCTGTGAAGCTCACACCTCAGTCTCAACAATAAAATGAGGGAATTAGGCAAGATTAATTTATAATTATCTATCTCTGCTCTGAGCATGATCTGACCTTGCTCCTCTGAACTTCCAGTCTCTGACTAGGGACAAAATAAATCAAAGATTCTGGCTTGGGTGGAAAAAGCCACTCTTTTCCCCAAAGAACTATGTTTAACTGGCGATATCTTGGCTAGAATCTAACACTGATGTAGCTGCAGAAATTAACAGAAAAAAAAAGCAGTTATAACATTAACTGTCTATTCTATTTCAAAGCAGAATTTTTGGTGTTGCTCCACCAGCAACTTTTTTCTGCACTGTCAAGTGTTTCAGGCTATCTGCCTTCAAAATGCATAAACCTGTAACTAACTTATACTGACTTATTGGCTTGTTTTTAAATCCATTTATATTGTGAAAACTTGTATTGATTTATCTTCAGTTAATTTTATTATAAAAAAATCTCAAAGCAGGGACTTTAATGGTTGCAAAACTCAAGAAACACATGCTAAGTACAGACTTGAAGGCTTTCGATCTCTGTTTATAAGTAACTAGTTGTAAACTAGACTACTGCTTGTCCTTTCTTTTGTCACATTTTTCTCTGGAGTCTTCATAAAATCTTAACCGAAACAGGCCTTTCTCTCTCTGAAAAAATTACCACCTCTGACTAGTGAGTCAACTGTAGAGGGCAGAAGGCAGAGAGGGACAGTTTGGCCTGGACAGTTATACAAGTCAATCAGCCCCATAAATAATGCACTGGGTGACCCACTGCAGTCAGAATTCCAAACATGCATGAGAACTTAAAGACATTCAAACACAATTCTGCCTTTCAAAGCAGAGCTTTTTATAAAAAGCATTTTGGAAACGTTGTGTCCTTTATTCACAGTAACAGGATGCTCTCCTTCAGGCTTCAGCCCTTTTAATTCCTTCTCCCTTTACTCTTTGCTCTTCCCTCCTCTGACCTGGAGTCTACAAGCAGCTGCCCCCTGCAGTATCCCCAGAAAGGATGAATGCTAGCAGTTGCTTAAACTGAGACTCACCAGGAGAGGCTACAAAGTGAAGAGACAGATTACAGAGGATGTGTGTACTGACTGCCACCAGACAGAACTCTGTGAGTGCAACCAGCCTCCCTTAGATGAACATCCCCAAATGCCTACTTTACATCAAGACTATGTGCCCGAGACTGAGTTTGCCATGACTTTTTGAAAAAAGTTCACAGTAAGCATTACAAACGATTATAAGTTTACTAAGTGTTGAAAAATTATTTCTTTCTCTAACAATATGGTACAGATTCCTTCCTAAGAACTATGTCAAACTCTTCAGTTACAAGAGTTCATTATTTTCCCTATGTCTAAACCTGAGAAGATGTACCATGTATGCGAGCTCTCAAGAAATCCTTAGTGCACTGAAGCAAATACTGAGAGGTTAGGAACATCATCAGTTTTGGGAAGATGACATGAATGCTGCAAAAATACTATGCTATATTTAGAATAAAAACAAAATCTTAACAGTCTTGATCAAAGTCTTAGCATATTAACAACACTGAAGAGTTGAGACATCAAGGATTGTACTGAATTGCAAAATAATACTCAGGAATTCCCATAAGATTCCCTTCTAGCTAATTAAAAAAATTACAATTTATATATGATAAGACTTCTCCATTAAGTGAGTATAAAGGGAGCATATCTCAATATAATAAAGGCCAGATGATAAGTCCACAGCTAACATAGTCAATGGTGAAAACCTGAAAACATTTCCTCTAAGATCAGGAACAAGATAAGGATGCCCACTTTTATTCAACATAGTATTGGAAGTCTTAGACACAACAATAGGACAAAAAAAAGAAACAAAAGGAATCCAAATTGGAAAGGAAGAAGTAAAACTGTCACTGTTTGCAGATGACATGAAAAATCCTAAAAACACCACCAGAAAACTACTAGAGTTTTATCAATGAATTTGGTAAAGTTGTTGGATACAAAATTAATACATAGAACTCTATCAGATTTTTATACACTAACAATGGACTATCAGAAAGAGAAATTAAGGAAACAATCCCATTTACCATTTCAGCAAAAAGAATACCATACCTAGCAATAAACCTACCTAAAGAGGTAAATGATCTGTACTCAGAAAACTCTTAAGACACAGATGAAAGAAACTGAAGATAACACAAATGGAAAGATACATCATGTTCTTAGATTGGAAGAACTGTTATATTGAATTGAATTATTATGAAAATGACAACACTACCCAAGATAATCTGTACAGTCAATACAATCCCTATCAAAACACCACTGGCATTTTTTTTAGAACTGGAACAAATAATTGTAATATTTGTATGGGAACACCATAAAACTCACAGAAGACAACACATCACAACAATACCTTTTTAGATCTGTCTCCTAAAACAAAGGAAACAAAAGTAAAAATGAACAAATGGGACCTAATTAAACTTAAAAGCATGTTTTTCATAGCAAAGGAAACTCCTGACAACACAGGCAACTACTGAATGGGACAAAATATTTGCAAGTTATTTAATTTGCAAGACTGATTAGGGGTTAATATCTAAAACATAAAAACAGTTCATATAATTTGATATAGAAATGAACATTAAAACTTGAACAGACATTTTCCCAAAGAAGACATACAGATGGCCAATACACACATGAAAAAATACTCAATATCACAAATCATTAAGGAAATGCAAATAAAAATCCCATTGAGATATCACCTCACACCTGTCAGAATGGCTATTATCAAAAAAGACTACAAATACAAATGTTGGTGAGGATGTGAAGAAAAGGGAACCTCGGTACACAGTTGACATGAATGTAAACTGGTGGACAGTATGAAGGTTCCTCAAAAGACTAAAAGTAGAATTATCTTATGACCCAGTCATTCCACTCCTGGGTATATATCTGAAAAAAACAAAAAAACTAATTAGAAAAGATACATGCACACCATACATTCATACCAGCATTCTTTACAATGGCCAAGAGATGGAAGCAATCTAAGTGTCCATCGACAGATGAATGGTGGAAGAAGATGGGGTATATATACACACAATAAACCACTCAGCCATTAAAAAAATGAAATTTTGCTATTTGCAACATCGTGGATGGACCTGGAAGGTATTATACTGAGTGAAATAAGTCAGAGAAAGACAAATATGTAAGTTATCACTTAGATGTGAGAAAAAAACCCAAACGAATGAATAAAACAAGACATAGATTTAGATATAGAGAACCAACTAGAGATTACAGCCAGCAGGGAGAGAGAAGAGGAAAGGAGTGAGATAGAGGTAGGAGATTAAGAAGTACAAACTACTACATATAAAATAGATAAGTAACAAGGCTATTACTTCCTTGTTACTTCCCTTTTACTTGTTATTTCCCGTGTTAACTTCCCTGGTGGCTCAGACGGTGAAGGATCCACCTGCAATGCGGGAGACCTGGATTCCATCCCTGGGTTGGGAGGATCCCCTGGAGGAGGGCATGGCAACCCATTCCAGTATTCTTGCCTGAAGAATCCTCATGGACAGAGGAGCCTCAAAGGCTACGTCCATGGGGTTGCAAAGAGTTGGACACAACTGAGCGACTAAGCACAGCAAAACAAGGATAGCTTAGGGAATATAGCCAGTATTTCATAATAATGTTAAGTGGAGCATAATGTACAAAAATTCTGAATCACAATGCTGTACATCTGAAACTAATTTATTGTATATCAACTCAATAAAAACATTTAATTAAAACTTATAAACTCAAATTAGATAAACATCACATCTGTTGAAGGCACAATTCAACCAATTCTTTCTGAAACCTTATCAGTAATGATCTAGGGTTGTGCTGTGTAATATGGTAGCAACTAGAGATGTGGCTACTGAACATTTTAAATTCACTTAGTCTTAATTGAGATGAGCTGAAATTAGTGTAAAATATACACTAAATTTTGAACACTTATTGTAAGAATAAGAACACAATATATCCCATTAAATACATTTTAAATTTTGATTATTGAAATATAATTGAGATTTATTGGATTAAACTAAATATACTGTGAACATTACTCCCCCTTTTTTGTTACTTTTTAATATATTCTAGTAGGGAATTATCTATGTGGCTTCATTACATGTCTATTGGACAGCCCTGACGTACAGTCTATTTTCAGTTACAAATTATATTTACTTTAAAAATATTCAACAAGACTAATGATAATACTCCAATGCAAGTCCATTATACTCACCTTTTGAATTTTGTACTTCTTCATGTAAGGTATGAATTGAAACAAAAATCCAGGTAAACAGAACAAGAAATAAAGGACCTCATGAACTATGAGAGACCCCCATGTTGCAATCTGGAACTTTGTGTAATTATTCAACATATAGTTCCAAGCATTTTTAAATGGTTCCTGCAGAGGATTGTCAGGCAAAAGTGAATCTACATATTCCACAGCCAAGGATGCTGAACTAAAGATGCTGATACTTTCATTTGTTGCCATTTTTCAAATCTTTGCAGACAGCCTTATTATTCTGTAAATATAAATAAATAAGTAAATAAGCAAGCAAAATAATAAAATTATAAGATAACAGTTTTTAAAATGCTTCTGATTAATTTTTAAATTGCTAAAGGAGTGCCAATCTCTCAGATCCTAAACCCATGATTAAAAACACCAGTCTACAGGATGTCATCACCACTTCCATTTGTAGATAGGATTTAAAAGCCACATGTTAATGTTCAAGAGCAGCATCTAAAGAATAGTGGATAAGAAATTTCAAGCCATCTTTAAGGAGACTTATCAATGTGGTCTCCCAGGAAAAACTTGTATTTCAAAGAGCAATAGCTGGGTTTAAAAGTATCACTTAAGAACCTACTTAGAAAAAGTCTGCCAATATGACTACATAAATACTAAATACTTATAATCGCGAATAAAAAGACAACCATAAATAAAGTCAAAGATCAAACAACAAACTGGAAAAAATATTTCCAAGAATTATGACAAAGGGCTACAATGAGTGCTTTAGAAAAAGCCTAAAAACCCAATAGAAAAATGACAGACTACTCACAGAAAGTTCACAGAAAAATAAATACAAATACTAAGCAAATTAACAGCTCAGTTCGACTCAAATAGGAAATGCATCGTAAAACAAAAACTTAGTTTCACAGTGCGCCTAGCAGTAACACTTTGGGGAAACCGGCACCACTGTACATTGTTGATGGGAGGATGAATTTATTCTTTGAGGAAAAAAATCACAGTATTTATTACAATTCAAAGTGAATACATCTTTTGATCCAGCAATGTTCTCACTTAAGTACACAAAGATGAGCACACTAAGAATGAAGGAAGCATTGCTCATAATAGTAAAAACAAAGAAAAATACAGCAAGATGTTAGGGCCATCAACAAGAAATGAATTAAATAAATTCTATCAGGTCCTTCTAAAAACACTGCCACCGAGGAGGAAGATCTACATATTCTACATAGAAAGACATCTAAGTGAAATAGCAAGTTGCAGAATGTATAGGAAGAGCATCATCTATGTTTTTGTGAAAAGGTTATGTCTTTATATATGCACTTTATGCATATATACATAGGAGAAACACCCAAACAGAAAATGTACAGAAAATGTATTTGCATACATGGTAGGGAGGGATTATGAAAAGAAAAAAATTTACTTTCCATTTTATACCTCTTATAATTTTAATTTTTTCATGAGTATATTTTACTTATAAATAAGCTTAGTAGGTCACCAAATCAAAAAACAGAGAAATTTATGAAGAATGTCACTTTCCTAAAAACGTTTACTGATGTCCCTAGTTTATGAATTATGATGGGCCCCTCTAAAACTAAATATATTAAGCCTCAAAAGCATTCTTATTATTGTTTAAAATGCTTCTTTGTCCTCGTGCACCAGCCCATGACCCACTCAACTACGGCCAACCCTTCAATAACACAGCTTTGAATTGTGCAGGCAGGTCCACGTAGACTTAGGTTTTTTTTGATAAACAAATTGGAAGAACTTGGGGAGATTGGTGACAATTTGAAAAAAACTCACAGACGAACTGCATAGCCTAGAAATATTTAAAAAAAAAAATTAAGAAAAAGTTAGGTATGTCATGAATGCATAAAATATGAAACTGTGAAAGTTAGTCTCCCAGTCGTGCCTGACTCTTTGTGACCCCATGGACTGCAGTCTGCCAGGCTCCTCTGTCCATGGAATTCTCTAAGCAAGAATACTGGAGTGGGCAGTCACTCCCTTCTCTAGGGGATCTCTCCAACCCAGGGATCAAACCTGGGTCTCCTCCATTGCAGGCAGATTCCAACAAATCTAATAATGTTGAATCAACACCACTTACTAGCTGTGTGACCTTGAGCAAGTTAAGTAACTTCTCTAAGCCTCAGTTTTATTACCTGCAAAATGTAAAGAATAACAATAACTAGATGATGGGAATCTTTTCATGATGTACATGTATATCAAATTACCACAATGTACATTTTGCTAACAGAAACTCAATAAAGTTGAAAAAATAAGGAATAACAATATAGTTCTTCTGAAGAGTCCAAGAAATAATACATGTTAACTACTTATGTTGAGGTGACACATAAGCTAAAAGAAGCTAACAATTATTAAGTGCTTTATATACACCAATAACTTCTAAGAGTGTCACACGCTCTCTCTATATTATACACTATATATTATACACTTACCACAGCTTCAAGGTAGACACTTTTATTATTTCCATTTTACAGATAAAAACTGAGGTTTAGAAAGATTAAATAACTTCCCCAAATTACAAAAACACTAAGTGGGGGAGCCTGTGCTCTCATCCATTATATCATACTGTGATCCTAAATTATAAAGCACACAATAAACAGTATAGTAAGAGGGGAATAATTCTCAAAGTTCACCCAAGCCTCCTGAAACAGTATTCCATATAGGCTGTCTTCATTTTCAGATTTCACATCCATTTTCTAGCAATTACAATCAGTTTTGTATTCTAACCAATGCACTGAATTTACTCCTACTAAATAAAACCACTAAGTTTCCCAGCTGCCAGATCCAACAAAAATATTTTGGAGTTTATTTTATCTGGCCCTTCTGGAAAATTTGATACTTCTCACCTTGATATACCTGCCTTTCTGGCTTCTTGGGATTCATATGTATTCACTCTGATTTAACATGTGGTACCATTTGTAGCCACTGCGCTTCCTGCTGCTCTCACCCCTGACTTCAAATCATAAAATCTAGGGAGGAATACAAAGAAAGAACAAGACCGTCACAACATCTGTGATAAGAACAATAAAGGGTTGGAAATATAAAACAGAGAGGCCCAGGGAACAGATCTTAGAGAAAGAGGCATGTAAACTCAAACCTGGAGTGTGGAGGGAAGGCAGTTAAATCTAGTTTAACTAGATCAAAAGAGAGTAAAGTAGGCGGGATGGGGTCGATGGGTGGTTTTGAGCAGAAGAAACATCAGTTGTAGAGACTCAACCAGGAGATAAGAAAGGATACAGCACTTTCCCCTTGAGTATGTCTGTGGTACAGCTTTTGAGAAAGAAAGGCTCAAGAATTGAGGCTGAACAGTTTCCCAGAGATGCTTGATTTACTCCAACTATTCTAGATTGTCAGGAGTGATCATATCTGTTCCCTGTTGTGAGAATATGCTGAAATCCTCTCTCTCTCTAAAACCCCAAGTTCTGATTATCCAAAAGTATACTGGCCATCTCCAATTTAGGCAGTTTGGAGGCATAGCAAAGTCAACATGCCCCGAAATTCGGCCACTACTCCTGGCAACCCTGCCCACACACTCCCTTCCTACCTACTTTAACTTGGTGAACTGATGCCACTACCTACTTAGTCATCTAGGACAGAATATTCCAGATCTCTATCTCTGCTGCCTGGATTAAGTCTTCAAACACACCCGATTTAGAGACAACTGGTTTAATTAACATTCAGGAGTTTACTCTCTAGATTTAAGGGAGGGAAATAGATACACTACTGACAACTGAACAAAAGCAAAAAATAGGTATTAAGGAAGAGAGGAGAGGGGAAACGACGAGTGAATTTTCTTTCTTTTTGTCATCCTTGCACAACTGGATTGACTTGAGGTCTGCCACAGACTCCGAAAAAAAGAAATGTAGTCGTCTGTGGATCCCCCCTAGAAACTTTGAAGTTTCCCTGTCTCTGAGACCTGCCAGCAGTGCCTGGCCTTTGCCCGGCCCGGACGCCGAGCACCTCCAAGTGGGCCCTTCTTAAACCCTCCCTCTAAAACACGAGGCCAGCATTCATGTAAACAGCAGACAGGGTTCAGCCCTTCTGCAGACCCTTACAGTTTCAGGGAGCGCCTCCCCACAGATGAAACACCTGGGCCTCTGCTCTCCTTTAACTCTGTTTTTCGCCCCCACCCTCCGTACTGATACACGAAGGCCTCTGACTGTCCTCCGCTTCGGGCCTCTCTGGCCATGAAACAGCTTCTCTTGCCGGTATAGCCCTCTGCCCAATTGCTATTCACCCTTTAGAACCCTCCAGGACGCCCTTCCCACCCGCGCGCCCCGCCGCGCCTACAAGCAGGTCTTGCTTCTTCCTTTTGTAGACCTCTAGTCACGGTCACTCTGTGCTGAGCACTGCCTGGTTCCGACATTAAGAGATTTCACTCGTTTCCACCCATACCTGCAGCCAGGCCGTCCGTCCCGGCGTCTGTACGTGGGAGCCGACCGAGGCCCCTCCACCCCGTTCCCTCACCTTATGCACCACCCAGTCTGCCGCCGCCTCCAGAGCTGCGATAGGCGCTTCCACTCGGGAGTCGACGGGCTCCTCCGCTGTTATTGGCTTGCGTGGGCCCCGCCCCGCCTTCTGAGAGCCGTGATTGGCCTACGCAGCTGCCGGCATCGTGTGACTCATGCGAACATGGCACTGGAAGCGCGGCCATTGGCTGCTCAGATGGAGTGAGGATCGTGAGAGCTAGGCGTCCGGCCAGTAGCTGGTCCGCCAGCCCGGCTAGGCTGACGCGAGGCCTTGAGACGTCGCCTAGCAACCTCAGCCCCGCCCAGCACCCTCAGCCCCTTCCAAGAGCATGCGCACTCGGGGAGTTTGCAGGCGCGCCCGCCCTGAAATCTTTACTAGGCGCTGTATTCACTGGCGCCCCTTTAACGCTCTTGCGCCTAAAGTTTAGACCTCTTTCTCATCCCAACCCCAGCGTCCTTTGATAACCCCTATATGTACGTGGGAAGTGGGTAACTCCAAATGCAGCGCGATTCCTGTTTGAGCACGGGAAGCCAAGAGTCGGAGGTTTAGAAGAGACGAGGCGCAGCAGTTGGTTTTGCTGCTGTGGTCGGCTGCCTCCCGCCCCTCCGGGGATGCAGAGGTGTGCACGGATGGGGGTCATCCACGAAATTAAGCTTTCACTTAAGAGAGCCTTTTTAAAATTTGCACAAGGGCACTACTCGCTCTCGTTGAAGGCACTTTCTTTGCAGGACTTTGTGCAAATGGGACGCTATCGCTTCTTAAAGCTGTGACTTTTTTTCTCATAGACTGACTTTTGTGCCTGAAATAACAAGCTAACTGCCATCTGCTTTAGGAAATCCCTCAACCCATTCATCTAACTGTCCCATGTATTTGACACCCACGTTCTTTGTAAAGTATCATGACAGAAGAGTCATATCAAATGAACAGAAATGGGATCTGTCCCTTGCGTGCTCAGAGCTCTGTCTTCAGGAGCCCTGTGGTATCCTGGGGTAGATGTGTGTTGCACAGCCTAGGTCTCTTCAGGACTGAAGTAGGCCTTCAGTGACCGAGAATGGGTAAAGCCATTTTCCCATGAAGCATTTTTCTTTCCAGTGGAAGTATGAAGGCCCAGACCCGCAACCCAATTTAGGATTCCTTTGATTGGCCAGTTTAGCTACAGACCACCCCCGCCCCCGCCCCCCACCCCCCGCCCCGCTCTCCCATTGACTGAGGTTGTGGGTGTGACTGCAATGCTTTTCCCTCTGCCTAAATATGCTGCCCTCTGTTAAGGGAAGATTAAGAGCATATGCCATGGGGTCAGACCTACCAAGCTTTGCCACTCATTAGCAGTGTGCTCTTAGATAATTTACTTCTCAAAATTTTATCCAGTACTTATTAAAGTGGGTATTATAATAGTTTCTTATGACAATAAATGTGACTATATATGTACATTGCACACTATCTGGAATACAGGAAGTGCTCAGTAATACTAAGTCGGTTATTATCCCTGACTTAGAGTCCTACTTACTATATTAAAGATATATTATTTTTAATATTAGAGAAGATGCAAGTATGTGAAAGGGTCAAATGATTATTTTAAATTTTGGGGATTTAGAACTGAAAGGAAACAGATATAACTCCAAAAAACAAAACAGACATATGCTCAATTCCTTCCAGTGAAGAAATGGGAAACTACTTCAAACAGGAGGTTAGCTCAAACAGGGGCTCTGTTATCAACCTAGAGGGGTGGGATGGGGAAGGAGATGGGAGGGAGGTTCAAAAGGGAGGGGCTATATGTATGCCTATGGCTGATTCATGTTAAGGTTTGAAAGAAAATAACAAAATTCTGCAAAGCAATTATCCTTCAATAAAAAAATAAATAAAAAAAAAGAAATGGGCAGTTTAGAGAACTTCAACAATAGCGGTAATTTATTGAGACACATCCCTTTGGCGACAAAAGTCCATATAGTCAAAGCTTTGGTTTTCCCAGCAGTCATGTACAGATGTCAGAGTTGGACTATAAAGAAGGTTGAGTGAGGAAGAATTGATGCTTTTGAATTGTGGTGCTGGAGAAGACTCTTGAGAGTCCCTTGGACTGTAAGGAGATCAAACCAGTCCATCCTAAAGGAAAGCAACCCTGAATATTCATTGGGAGGGCTGATGCTGAAGCTGAAGCTCAACTTTGGCCACTTGATCTGAAGAACTGACTCATTGGAAAAGACTCTGATGCTGGGAAAGATTGAAAGCAGGAGAAGGGGACGACAGAGGATGAGATGGTTGGATGGCATCACTGACTTAATGGACATGAGTTTGAGCTAATTCCAGGAGACACTGGAGGCATGCTGATAGAGAAAAGCCTGGCATGTCCATGGGGTCTCTAAGAGTCAGATACAATTTAACCACTGAACAACAACACTGAGGGTCTTCGGTATTTCAAGCACAGTACTATACATCATTTCTTTCAAACTCCACAATAACCTTGTAAGTGATATGCTTTTGTTGTTTTTTGTTATTATTCAGTTGTGTCCAATTCTTTGGATCACGGAGAAAGCAAGGGAATTCCAGAAAAACATCTGCTTCACTGTCTACACTAAAACTTTTTGACTGTGTGGATCTCAACAAACTATGGAAAATTCTTAAAAGAGATAGGAGTACCAGTCCACCTTACCTGTCTCTTAAGAAACCTGTATGTGGATTAAGAGGCAATAGTTAGAACTGGACATGAAACAGACTGGTTCAAAACTGGGAAAGGAGTACAACATGGCTGTATATATTGTCACCCTGCTTATTTAACTTATATGCAGAGTACATCATGCGAAATGCCTGGCTGGCTGAATCACAATCTGGAATTAAGACTGCTGGAAGAAATATCAACAACCTCAGATATGCAGATGATACCACTCTAATAGCAGAAAGTGAAGAGGAACTACAGAGCCTCTTGAGGGTGAAAGAAGAAAGTGAAGAAGCTGGTCTGAAACTCAACATTAAAAAAAACAAGATACAGATACTTATGTTGCCATTTTAGAGAAGACAAATAAGGGTCAGAGGTTAAGAAATGTGTTTAAAGTTACAATTAGCAACTGACAGAAAAATTAATTGCTCAGTTGTTGGGACTCTTTTGTGACCCCACAGACTATAGCCCGCCAGCCTCCTCTGTCCATGGAAATTTTCCAGGTAAGAATACTGGAGTGGGTTGCCATTCCCTTCTCTAGGGGATCTTCCCAACCCAGGGACTGAACCCATGTCTCCTGCATTGCAGGCAGTTTCTTTACCATTTGAGCCACCAGGAAAGCCAGTAACTGAGAGAAGGGGATGCAAACTCAGAGCCATCTGATTCCTATGCCCATGAACCCTGCAACACTTAAACTGCTTTTTTTCCCTTTAGAATTGTGAAGCCAGAATTAGAATGCCAGAAAC
The DNA here is from genome assembly GCF_019320065.1 of Cervus canadensis. Classification (NCBI taxonomy): domain Eukaryota; kingdom Metazoa; phylum Chordata; class Mammalia; order Artiodactyla; family Cervidae; genus Cervus; species Cervus canadensis. Next base: position 60,052,708 of record NC_057386.1, on the reverse strand, counting down.
TTGATTCAAAGTGTGATTCCACTTTCCCACCTAGCCTTCTCTCCGAAATCAGACACAGTCAGCCATATAAGCCAGTAGGAGGGAATCTGCTCAACAAACTGAAACAAGAGGCAGGCTAATCCATTATATCACTATGTAATACTATGCTAACTCATCAACAGCTGAGATTATAAATACATGGGTCCTCATGCTATCTATAGGGATGGTTAATAAAAACCAGGAATCATATATCAGAGTTCATGGGAAGGGAAGTGAAAGTATACTCATCATTTACCTAAACCCAAATCATCACTGCTCTTAGTTACGAAGGTGCAGAGCCAAGTGGAGCAAGAAGCAGAGCTGCTTTAAAATGTCTTTTCATGGAACTAGCCTTGAACTCTGCTCACACCTGGTGGTTCCCCTGGCAGGATTTCTAAGACTTCTGACCTCTTTTCTGGACAATAATCGAACAAGCCAGGAACACTTTTATAAGCTCAAAGAGAACAAAACAAGATGTTTCAAACTGGAGAGATAAAGACGGGCATGGAGGGGAGGGGAATAAATTCAAATTCTTCGAAATCAAGAGTTATGAATCTAGTACTGAAACTTGGCAAACTGTTTTATCATATAGCTGTATAACTTATTAAATCTCTAAAGAGAGAAAAGATAAAGAGGGATCTGACATGCTATTTTAAGAAAAGCTTTAAAAATTTTTAGATAAATCGTTAATTGATAATTCATGGAATATTCGTGTTTGGAAGTGATCAGGAGAGATAATGACTTTTTTTGGTGCCACTGTCTGAAGCAGTTAACAGTGCTCCAAGTTCATTAGATCCTCAACATGTTTGTTGACTATGGATGTGCTTGGAGCAACACTAATGAGAAATTTATTTTCATAAGGTGAGCACAGGCTTTTGCTTTTCCTAATTATTTATAATTCCACTTACAATGGAAAATTCAACTAAGTTGGTAATAAATGTGGTTCTATGTTTAAATGTGACTCTATTAACTAAACAGAACTTTCATCACAGGTATAATTCTTCTTTTATTGACTGTTCTGGCAAGAGCTCAGGCCTGCTACCTTCTAAATCCCTGAGGAACAGCCACCATATCCCATCACCCCATCCCATCTCCTCCTCCCGTGTTCAGCACCTCAGGTATCCACCCCACTTCCCTATGTCCATTTCCTCAATTCCTTCTATTTGGTATCAAAACCACAATTTATTTCTCGGTTGCATCAGAGTAGATACTGTTTCTTTGGCTTCCTTTTGATTCAATGCTATTTCTCTTACTTTTATCTTGTGTCCTGCCCATGTTAGGGAGAGAACACTATGAAAACTTTTAAGTTTTACCAATCCTCGGGAGATGTTTTCCTTGATAATTAAGGTAGCTTTTTCTTGGAGAATAGTTTTCAGTGACTTTAGTTCAGTGACTTAACTAACTTGTCTTGTAGGTTACTTTGGCAACAAATTTTAAATATGGATTTATGAAGTAGAAAATGCAAATTTTATAAAAGAATACAAGAAGTAAACGGGCAACTTTCTTAATAGCAAACTACATAGACAAAAATCAAGGACAACGTGAAACAAATAATATACAAACTTTTATTCAAAGTTAATTCAATAAAGACATATTTTGGTCATTTTTAAGGTGAGAGTAATTGAAGATCTCAGAAAAACTATCTGATTAATGCACATGGCTACTCACAGAAAATTCTCTCTTCTGTTAATAGCAGCTAAATTTATACACACAGAAAAAATTCTTAAGAGCATGCAAATTCAGTTGAATTCCATACATTCATTATATTCATCAAAAACCTGCAATAACGTTCATGCCAAAGTGTTAAGAAAAAAATTTGAAATTCACACCAAAACATGACCAAGATTAAACCAAAGAAAGTAATAAATAAGCATAGTTTATATTTTATTTTAAAAAGTTTGGCATCATACAAGTATTCAAGTGTGTTACACCATGTTCATTCCTCAGAAGTGGCATTTTAAAGTGTTAAGCATTCTTAAATATCAAAAAATACAACTCTGTTTTACAATGTAGTACTGGCATAATTCAAAGTACTGTGCCAATTATAAATAGTATAATCAAGTTTCAAACATCTTTTCAAACATATTTAAAGGAAAGCATATAGACACACATTTATATGCATACAATTTATTATACTCATGTAATCAAACATATTTTATAAAAGCAAACGGTTTTATCCCTCAACTAGTTTATATACTTACACAGAGTTTAATACCTGTTCAAAGATTTTCAGTTCCTGTGCATACAGATTTTCAGGAGAAGAAATAAAGATGAAATTTAATTTTACAAGAACACATATTACTTTATCCCCCTTCACAAAATAATCCATAGTTATTCATGGTTGATAACTACTCTTTATGAAAGCAACTGTTGTCCAAAGACTACAGGATAATACTGCAATCCAAGTTTCTTATTAAAATTCAGTCAGCTGCTGCTCACTGCAGAAAAAGCCTACACGGTGCATCTACCAAAAATAATCTTCAGTATCTGAGGCCTATAGAGGCAGATGATCTTATCCTCTGCAGAGACTTAACGTGCAGCTACAAGTGGAGAAGTGCTAGACTCTCAGTCACTTCAGAAGTACTTGCTGAAGTCTGCTTCTCATGTGTAAATGCGCTGAAAATGTCCTTTAGGCTCATAATGGTTTATCAATAACTGTGACCCCTGAACAAAGAAACAAAGAAATAAAACTGAGGTCACAGGAAGCATTCTGTATCTCTGAGAAAATCCTCAATTTTTTTATAACTTAAGTGACGAGGACCAAAGAGATCATGATGTTTCTAAACCTCTAAGAAACTGTAGTATTACTATCATTTTAATCTAAATGACAATGAAATCTTTGTTTAAAAATTATGTACCAAAACTATGTCAGACTATTTAATCCAGAACACACCTTTTGCTCTTCATAGTTATATAATGAAGGGAAAATAATTTTACTCAAGAAATACTAAGATCCACCTAATACTAAAAGGGGCACAAAGAAACTTGTGAGAGTGATGAATATTCATTATCTTGATTGTGGTGATGGTTTCATACATATGTCAAAACTAATAAAATTGCACACTTTAAATATAAGCTATTTATTCTATGTCAGTTATATCTCACTAAAGCTGTTTTAAAAAATTTTACATAATTTCGAGGACTGCTACTGGAAGCTTATAGGTATATAGTTCTATTACATGTTGTTTTGGATGATACATAAATAACAGTGATGGCTAATTAGTATAAATTTCTTTTTTCTCCAGTAGTCAATCAGTATTAGAATGTTACTGAAACATTCTAATATTTAAAGCAATATAAATATAGATATCAGAAAATTCATATGCAACAGTTTTAAAGACTCATATTATTAAAGATTATTACCATTTTTCTTATGAAGAGAATGGACGAAAACGATTATTTTATAATTCAGTCAGTGCTGTGCTTAAAAAAAATTACTCTGTAGCCTCACCATAATACCTTCACATGGAGCCCTGCCAGGGAGATTTCTTTTAGCATGCATGATGAGTCGCTCAGTCACGTCTTGACTCTTTGAGACCCTTTGGACTATAGCCTATCAGTCTCCTCTGTCCATGGGATTTTTCAGACAATGATACTGAAGTGGGTTGCCATTTCCTCCTCCAGGGGGATTTTCCCAACCCAGGGACCGAAACTGTGTTTCCTGCATTGCAGGCAGATTCTTACCCAGTGAGCTATCGGGGAAGCCCCCATATCTTTTAGATATCTGAGTAATTAGAGCCTTGCTACATAGTGAACCTGCCACTGCATACAGGTGTAGCTATATTAAATTTTATTATATGATTCTACAATGGAAATATTTTTAATTTTGAATACAAATGACTACAGAATGACAAAAGAATACTAGTACCTTATTTTAGAACATATGTATCTGACATTAATTATTTTTAGAATAAGAAGTAAGATATACTTTGAGAAAAGACTTTCTTCTTATATGAGAAAAACATTCTTAATGTAAAAATCATAATGATTTTGTATTATAATAAAAGACTGTAAGAAAGCTGAACAATCATTACCTGCATAACTTCTCCCTGTGCTCATACAAGATGATACCACTGTCCATTTATCAGTTGTTGGGTTATAATATTCTACTGATGCCAAGTTACAGGAACCATCATCCCCTCCAACTACGTATAACAGACCATTAACTGCACAAACGCCTTTAAAAAAATTAAACAGAGAGAAAACAATTATTTTAAAATTTTGGACGACTATAAATGGCCCTGAACGTGTCTGGTCAAGTGATCCAGATACACTTACTTCTGTGTAAGAGGCAGGAAGAGAAGATGGGGGAGGCTGAAAAGAATTCCTTTGTGCGAGGAATTTCTCTAATCCCAACTGTAAGCTTCTACTCAAGTTACTGATACAGCAGTTGCTCTATATACGCATTATTTCATTTAATCTTCACAATAACCTTACTTTATAGGCTAGAAACTGTTTTATTCCCCACTTTATTAAAAACAGTAGAAAATTAAAAAGTCAAAGAAGTTTAATAATTCTCCCAAAGTCAGTTTCTAACAAAATCCTAAGGAAAAAGAGAAAATAATAAATATATATATTTGTAGAAGGTAAAGATGATTCTGAATTTTATTATACTGACTAGCTAATTATTTTATCTCCTTTAAAGGGAGAACAGTATTATTTATTTCATTATTATGAGAATACTATGTTTTTTTCTTTTTTGGAAAAATTCAAAACCCCTAGAAAAGTACAAAGAGGAAAAGACCACCACTAATCTAATACACCTAGAATCCTGATCACTGAAATTTTGGCTCTTTTCTATGCACATATTCTCAGACTCTCCTTTTTTAACCCCAAAGTAGCTCATACTACATAAGCTACTTTTTACACACTCACACCAAAAAATATATACCTGGATATTTCCTCAAGTTAATAAATACAGATTTATATTATTTTAAATGGCTGCACAATATTCCATGTATGATACTACCATAATTCATTTGTCTTTTACTGATAGATGTTAAGTTATTTTCAGCTTTCTTGCTCTTATTGCCAATAAACTTCCTAATCTAGGAAGTACAAGCACATATGCTTTTCTAACTTCACATGTGCTGGGACTCAGATTTGTGGGGTTTTACTAGTTTTGGACTATCCATAGCTGAGAGCGCTTTAATACCTCACCTAGTACAACTGATTGGATGAGGTACAAGGTCAAGTGAATTAATTATATATTTTGTTCTGCTGAGCGAGTTCTTGGAGTCCGACATACTTATCTTCCTTAGTGATCCCATTTAAAGTAAAGAGAAATAGGAAGAGCATTTCTAGGGGGATGTAGGGTGCATCTTGCAACATCAATCAATGGTACACAGTGATTCTAAGAATCATCAGGATTATTTTGGACTGTGGGACCTGGCATGAAGACAATGGCATTTTTAAGAAGATGAGCATTTCCCCAAAAGACTACCTAGCTATCCTGAATCTATTTTCCATTTCTATTTCCCTTCCATAGATTTTCTTTTTAAGGAGGTACTTCCCTGGTCTTGAAGACCTCAGGTTTCTTAAAATTGCTATTGTTGTTTTAGCTTTTCCATTCTCTAGAAACCCTGAACTATATTAAATTGTGGTTACCTTCTTTAGGCTTCCCCTCCAGATTCAGATAAACAACCAGCCTTTTAATCTGGTGTAAGTATTTACTTTGGGATTGCCTTTCTTAGGGATTGGAATGAAAACTGACCTTTTCCAGTCCTGCAGCCACTGCTGAGTTTTCCAAATTTGCTGGCATATTGAGTGCAGCACTTTCACAGCATCATCTTTCAGGATTTGAAATAGCTCAACTGGAATTCCATCACCTCCACTAACTTTGTTCGTAGTGATGCTTTCTAAGGCCCACTTGACTTCACATTCCAGGATGTCTGGCTCTAGGTGAGTGATCACACCATTGTGATTATCTGGGTCGTGAAGATCTTTTTTTTTTGTACGGTTTTTCTGTGTATTCTTGCCACCTCTTCTTAATGTCTTCTGCTTCTGTTAGGTCCATACCATTTCTGTCCTTTATCAAACCCATCTTTGCCTGAAATGTTCCCTTGGTATCTCTAATTTTCTTGAAGAGATCTCTAGTCTTTCCCATTCTGTTGTTTTCCTCTATTTCTTTGCATGGATCACTGAGGAAGGCTTTCTTATCTCTCCTGGCTATTCTTTGGAACTCTGCATTCAGATGCGAATATCTTTCCTTTTCTCCTTTGCTTTTCACAGCTATTTGTAAGGCCTTCTCAGAGAACCATTTTGCCTTTTTGCATTTCTTTTCCATGGGGATGGTCTTGATCCCTGTCTCCTGTACAATGTCACGAACCTCCATCCATTGTTCATCAGGCTCTGTGTCTATCAGATCTAGTCCCTTAAATCTATTTCTCACTTCCACTGTATACTCATAAGAGATTTGATTTAGTTCATATGTGAATGGTCTAGTGGTTTTCCCTACTTTCTTCAGTTTAAGTCTGAATTTGGCAATAAGGAGTTCATGATCTGAGCCACAGTCAGCTCCCGGTCTTGTTTTTGCTGACTGTATAGAGCTTCTCCATCTTTAGCTGCAAAGAATATAATCAATCTGATTTCGGTGTTGACCATCTGGCAAAAAATTGATGCTTTTGAACTATGGTGTTGGAGAAGACTCTTGAGAGTCCCGTGGACTGCAAGGAGATCAGTCCTGGGTGTTCATTGGAAGGACTGATGCTGAAGCTGAAACTCCAATACTTTGGCCACCTCATGTGAAGAGTTGACTCGTTGGAAAAGACCCTGATTCTGGGAAAGACTGAGGGCAGGAGGAGAAAGGGACGATAGAGGATGAGATGGCTGGATGGCATCACTGATTCGATGGGCATGAGTTTGAGTAAACTCCAGGAGCTGGTGATGGACAGGGAGGCCGGGCGTGCCGCAGTCCTTGGGGTCGCAAAGAGTTGGATGCTACTGAATGACCGAACTGAACTGAACTGAAGTATTTACTTAACTAGACTAAAGTCCCTGAAAACTGAACTCCAAAATGTGATAGAGGCAGACATTCAAAAATGTCTGTGGTACAAAAGAATGAATTCAAGTATCAAATAGAGTTCTTTTTCTAACTTAGTATTTATGGTCATCACCAAAAAGTAAATTCTGACAGAAATTATAAGTTAACAGAAGGATCACATTAAACTGCATGCCCCACATCATGCTTGGCATTCACTACTTAGGATTATTGTAAGTTTCTGCCTTTAAAGAGCAAGTCTATTAGGAATTCAGATCAATAAAAGAACAACAGAAATACAACAGTGATACTAGTAAAACTCTGAATACAATTCAATACAAAGTTCATAATCTTAAATTAGACAGATACCTGCATTTCTTCTGCACATGTTCATATCTGCAACCTGTCTCCACGTGTTGGTGGCAGGATCATACACTTCAACACTTTTTCGTACTAAAGGGCCATCATGACCCCCTACAGCATACAGTAAGTTGTTTAACACACCAACACCTATAAAACAAAAAAAACAACCTGTAGTAGAGTAAAAGGGACAGGAAGTTTGTAACATTTTAGGGTTTATTCAAATGACTTGTAAATAAAACTTCTGAAATTATTCATATTAAAAATCAATATTAAAGCATTCAACCTAGTAAAACGGAAATGAAAATAATTACAAATGAGAATCTTACTAAGAACTATTGTTATTGTCAAATACAATAAAAATAATGTGTAGGTAAAAACAGAGAGGGAAGTCCTTTACAATATAACCATTTTGAAAACAACTTTCATGATAGAAGGAAATCAGTATTAAGAGTATTAGATCTGTAAGAAATGGATATGAAGGGAGTTGATTATTAAGCAAGTTCTCCAATAAGCACTAAAAGCAAAAACCTAAAAGTAATGCCAAACAATATGAATAATTAAATGAAACAGAACAAGCCTTTAATATAGCACATGAGAAATTTTACAAAGTGAATTTAAGTGCATCTATCTACTACTCCAACCTGTATAATGCAAAAGACATTTTAACAGTGTCACTAGAATCAGTATATATTTTCTGATAATATAAAGAGATGTCATTATTTCACTTGTTTAATTCTTTTCCATCATTTCTGTGTTTCAATTGCTGAATGAGGTTCCTATTCACCTGCTCCACTCCTTCTAGTACTCATTTCTGCTATATAGGTCCACTCATTTGCCGTGGCACTGTAGCATTCCACTGTGCTAAGACACTGACGTGAAGCTCCATCGTAACCCCCAACAGCATAGAGCAGACCTAAATGTGGAATCACAAAGAAAGTCAAATTCATAAACAGCTATTTTTACAAGTCATGAAATGTTGAATTTTCCTCCATGGTAGCAGAGTTTACCCTTAAAGTATTACTGATTTTTATGAACTATTTAAAATCTTGCCTAATGGTGATAGGTGGAGTTACCAAATCACATTATAAAGATCTATAGAATATACATGATATTAATATAACACTTTCATCAATAATCTGACAGAAAAGAAAGTACACTTATTATATCTTTGGATAACACTATTTGCTAAGTGAACAATATCCTAGAAAACCAAATTAAATGGCAAAGTTATCTTGTATGTGTGTATGTGCGCGCAGTTGTGTCTGACTCTTAAAACCTCATGGACTGTAGCCCATCAAGCTCCTCTGTCCATGGGATTTCCCAGGCAAGAATACTGGAGTGGGTACCATTTTAAAAAAGTAATATTAAGAGTCAGTACCGTATACAATGAAATATTATTTGCTAATAAAAAGAAATGAGGTATTGGTAAAAGCTACAGCATGAATGAACCTTGATCATTATGCCAAGTCAAAGAAGTCAGCTGCAAAAGGACAACATACTCTACAATTTCTTTAATATGAAAATGTCCGTAAGTGGAAAATTTATACAGAGACAGGAAAGTAGGGTAGTGTTTGCCAAGGGCTGGCAGGATGCGGGTGATAACCAAGGGCAATAGGGTTGCTTTGGGGGTAATAAAAATGTTCTAAAATGAACTGTTATAATAGATGCACACCAAATTGTACACTTTAATGAGTGAAATGTACTGTATGTGAATTAAAATACAATAAATCTGGTCAAAAAAAAAAGTCAGTGCAGAGAATTATACCCACCATGGAGAGGAAGGTGGGAACCCACAAATTTGCCCAAAGAGTAAAAAAACTCATATTTACAGCGCTAAATTCTTTGGGGGAACAAAGTAGCATATACATAAATAACTGGCAGCCCATCGCTTACAAGGTAAACCGCCCTTCTCTAGATGCAAAGCTTCATACTCACTCCATCTGGCTTGCTTCCCAAATGATTACACTAAGATCAGTTAATAATTTTACATACGTTATACAAAGAGATGAGAAAAAGAGGGAGGGAGGACAGAGAGAGGCCAGAGGGCAGGCAAAAAAGGACAACTAACATTTCATAATAACCACTGTATGTTTCCCTTTTTAAAACAATCATTTGCTTGCCCATTTAGAAAACTCGGGTCTGGGTTACTGGAAGAAACACCCTTAACCACCAGAGGGTTGCCCGCACCTCCAACGACACCGACACCCACACTGCTCCTCCTCGTGTTCATGGGAGCCACGTGGAACCACTCGTTAGACTTGATGTTGTACGCTTCCACGGAGGACAGCCCTGTAATGAACAAAGCACAGTGCACTTCATCTCCTCCTCAGGCTCCTTACATATACATTAGGGGAAATACTTCAGCTGCATTAAGATGGGCTAACATTCAATTACATGATGAAGAGAAATAATTTCTTTTCTAGAGAACACCTATGCAAGCTACTGACATCCATTGGCTTTTTAAACTTGAGAAGATAACTGATACTGAAGCATGAGAAAAAAACTATATACTTAGCACTCTTAACATCATTTAAAGGAATTCTGGATGGAAATTTTAAAGTTATCTTTATAATACCTAGTAAAACACTCAACTGACTCCTAATTATGCCAGGCCTTGTTCCATAAATGTGATTGCTATGTTAATTTCTAACAGCAATTTAGAAAAGATGAAAGAAAATTGCCTGTACTCCCGTCAAAGCCTCCCACCGCATACAACAGTCCATTCAACACGGCAGCCCCCAGAGTGCTTCTCCGGTCTCGCATGTTAGCAACACTGGTCCACTGATCTTTCACAGGGTCATAAGAATCCACAGTGCGGACCCTCAAGGAACCATTAAAGCCACCAACAGCAAAAACGAGTCCAGCCATGTAAACCATCCCTGCAAAAGAAATACAGCAGTTACTAGTAAGTGTGCAACCCAACTGCTACCACCACCTAAAGACTGCATTTCAAACAGTCTAAAACTGTTGTCAGATTTTAAGTTCCCCTAAGGAGAAGCCTGGCTGAATAGGTCCTAAGAAACACTATTTGTTAGTGAGAATACAAAACAACTAGATTGCGCTCCTTTCTGCTATGAAAAAATGCAATGGCATGGGCTGAGGTATTACTTTGACTCCTGACTTTTTCAAAGATATTCACAGACTTAAACAATGAGCAAGAATTTTCCAACTACCTGAACATGTCTATATTTAATTTGCATAATGTGCTTCTCATTTATCATGTTAGTGGGCTAAATCTGGGGTTAGCAAATTATAGCCAGTAGGCTATTTCAGTAGAAGCTCACTGAGTTGAGAATGATTTTTACACTGTTAAATGGTTGAAAAGCAGTCAAGAAGAAAAGAATATTTCATGATATACGAAAAGTTACATAAAATTAAAATTCCAGTATCCATAAATAAAGTTTTATTAGAACACAGCTCCAGACATTCATCATGCTGCTTTCAACTATGGTGGCACTTAATTAGTTGTGACAAAGGTCATATAACCCACAAAGCCACAAATACTTACTTTCTGGTCCTTTAAGAAAAAGTTTGCTGGCTAGTGAGATGCTAGAGGGTCCCTAGGTGGAGAAACTAAATTGCAGACTCTGGATTTCACCACTTCTTCACCTTCCCAAACTTTTTCGTGCTGCTGTTCTGTTCTGAGAAGCTCGTCTTCAAGTTGGAAATCCCAATGAAAGTTCCATACTTTCTATGAGGCCTTCCCCAAACCCCTAATCCTGAAGGGATTATCAGTAACTCCTGAACCACTAGAGCAAATAACATCTATTTCAAGGTTAATAAATCTTATACACTTTGCAGTATCATTGTAAAACATTCTGCAAAATATCTGATCAAATGCTCTTCCAAAGAATCAAGGGCATGAAAATACAGACAGACTATGGAACTGTCACAAGTCAGAAGAGATTAAGAAAACACGACAACTAAATGCACTATTACAGGGATCAAAATGGCAAAGCAGGAGGAAGTGGAGCTCACCTCACCCACAAATGCACCAAACACGCACTACATGTGGAACAACTCTTACAGAAAACTGACTGGAAACTGGCAGGAGATCTCTTTTACAACCAAAGCTGCAAGGAAGATTTCCATGTAACCAAGAAGGATGGGGGGGGGGGGGCGGGGGAAGGCATTCAAGACAGGCCTGGCACCCCTGAGAGGGAGCTGTAAAGAAGGAAAGGTTCACATGGGCAGGACCTCGTCCTGGGGAGCCCCCCTTGCTTGCTGCAAGGTCTGCTAGGACAGATAGAGGGGCTGGAGGTGTTACAGGTATGGGTTCCTGGACTCTCTAAGCAATAGAAATTGAGAAGAGGCCAGATCAGGAATTCAGGCAGGCCTTTACTGGGATACGTGCTTAGCAAAAGGGAGCAAAAACAAGTAACAGGTTCCCTTGCTCACTCCCTGAAGAGAGGAGAGCTGATTTCTTAAATGGTGTGAAGATGAGAGAGGATTGGTGGGCTGCATGGGACATGTGACTTAGACGGTCTGCCCACCCCTTGGTAGTACTGTGTGCAGGACCCTGCTTTTGCTCCCAGCATGTCAGAAGTGGCAGTTGTGTTTTAGCCTTGTTCGTAAGTGCCCTGACTATGCATGTGTGAAGTGGGCTTCCCTCATAGCTCAGTTAGTAAAATATCTGCCTGCAGTGCAGGAGACCTGGGTTCTATTCCTGGGTCAGGAACATCCCCTGGAGAAGGAAATGGCAACCCACTCCAATATTCTTTCCTGGAGAATCCTATGGACAGAGGAGCCTGTCAGGCTGCAGACCATGGGGTCACCAGAGTCGGACATGACTTGGCGACTAAACTACCACCAGAGTTTCTTTATATTCTGCTGCTAAATGTGTTTCCAGATACAAGCACTACAGTAAAGGATGCCATGTCCCAGGTCCCAGCCTGTCTCAAAGGGGCCTGGTCTTTGCTCTTGAGGAGTGTATGGGTGCTGGTTTACTAGCAATCAGAGCAGAGAGACCCTGGAGCTGATCGCTGCAACCTCACCATGCTTTCCTGTCTAAATTAAAATGCACAATGGGTGGGGATGCTAGTATGCACAGCAGCTAGATGCTGAATCTTGGGCAGATGGGCCCATGTGGAGAACTCAGTCTATCTGCATGGGGACAGCTTGGAGGGCCTTGTGTATGGCCTTGTCAAATCTCAGAGCCCACTGTCAGCATTCACACTATGAGGGCACGCCCAGCCCCAGCAGACACTCTTGGTGTGTACACTGGGTGACACCACAGAAACACAGGAAGAACCTCTGGGGAGGAGTACACAGGGGATACTTCTCTGGATGGAGCACTCTGGTTCTGCCCATCTGACACTGAAGCTTGGAGCCAGATCTAATGCAGATAGGTCCTGGGAAAGGTCTATCACAGAGGCAGCCCAAGTAGCAGAAGCAGCACAACCATCGTGATTCCTGCAGCTACGGCACCCTGGCCCCTAGCACCAGCCCACTCCACACCACACACCACAGCCTAGCAATAGATCTGGGATGAACAACATGGAGAAAGGGACATGACCATGGGCTATTTCTAGGCAAAACCACCAATGACTGCACAGGGGTTCACACTGTGACCATATGGTCCTCACTTGCTTCTAGAGCTCACTTCCTTTGAGACAGAGCAAAGGCAACGGTGCCATATTGAGCCTGAGACTCAGGGCTTCGACTCAAACAACTGGAGGGCAGATCCTGCCCCTGCCAAGGCTGTGACAGCCAAGAAGAAGAGAGGAGGCCCCGCTCAATACCTAGAGCAGGTTCTGGACACAACTCCAATCACATCCCCTTATCAAGGGTTAACAGCCAGCACATTCTGAGAGATGTGGCTGGCGTACAGACCAGAAACAGCCCTCCCATCAAAAATACTGGACTTACACAGTCTACACAGGGATTTGACAGCTCTCTGTGTACGTGCTTCGTTGCGTTCGACTCTTAGCGACTCCACAGATTATAGCCCACCATGCTCCTTTGTCCATGGGATTTTCCCAGCAAGAATACAGGAATGGGTTGCCATTTCCTCTTTTAGGGGATCTCCCCAAGCCAGGGATTGAACCTGAGTCTCCTGCATGGCAGGCAGATTCTTTACTGCTGAGCCACTTGGGAAGTCCTAATAAGTACATTCCTATCAATAATTACTTCAAATGTCAACAGACTAATCAAAAGACATATAGATTGGCAGACTAAACAACAACAACAACAACAAATATGACAAGAAATTACACTGTGTTGCCTACAAAGAGACTCATTTCAGTGTGAGAGACACACAGATTGAAAGTGGGAAGATGAAAAAAGATACTTCATACAAATGGAAATGACAAGAAAGGAGTTGTAATACTCATATAAGACAAAATAGACTTTAAAAGTCCTAATGAAAGACACAGAAGGACATTATTTAATAATAAAGGGATCAATATTGGAAGAGGATACATGTACCCAATATAAAATAAATAAAATTAAAAAAAATACTAATAGGCATAAAGGAAGAAATTGACAGGAATACAATAATAGTAGGAAAATTTAATGCCCCATTGCTATCAATGGACAGACATTCCAGACAAAAAAATCAATAAGAGAGATCATAAATGATACAACATATTAGTTGGATTTAACCGATATCTACAGGACACTACATCCAAAAATACCCATGATATAATTACATTTTTTTTTAAGTGTGCACAGACCATTCTCTAGGATACACCATACACTTGGTCACAAAACAAGTCTCAACAAATTTAAGAGGACAGAAATTATTTTATGTATCTTTTCTGACCACAATAGTGTAAAACTAGAAATCAACTACAGAAAGAAAACAGAGGAAAAAATGAACATATGGAGACTAAACAACATGCTACTAAAAAACCAATGGGTCAATGATGGACTCAAATAAGAAATCAGAAAATGCCTTGACTCAAAGGACAATGAAAACACAACCTTACAAAATCTATGGGATGAAGTAAAAGCAGTTCTACAAGAGAAGTTCATAGCTATAAAGGCATTCCTCAAGGAAAAACTCAAACAACCTAACCTACCAACTAAAAGAATTAGGACAAGAAGAATAAACAAAACTCAAGGTTAGCAGAAGGAAAAATAACAAAGATCAGAGAGGAAATAAAGAAAATGAAGATTAAAAAGAAAAACAACAGAAAAGAGCAATAAAACCAACAGCTGGTTTTTAGAAAAGATAAACAAAAATCAACAAACCTCTAGTTAGGCTCAACAAGAGAGCAAATCCAAATAAACAAACTAAGAAATAAAAGAAGAGAAATAACAACCACAGAAATACAAAATAAAATAAAATAAAATCATTAGCATACTGTGAACACTTACATAATGACAAACTGGACAGCCTAGAAGAAATGGAAAAGTTTCAAGAAACATGTTGCTGTTTAGTTGGTAAGTCATGTCCAACTCTTTGGTGATCCCATAGACTATATGTAGCCCACCAGGTTCCTCTATCCATGAGATTTCCCAAGCAAGAATACTGGAGTGGGTTGCCATTTCCTGCCTAGGAAAGGACTTTGTCATTTCCAGCCTCTTCCAAATATTACTTGGGGCTGCTGGATCAGAGACCCTCAGTATGAGGGTTAGGAGAATATGTTGCCTCAACAATTTAGGGACCATGCCCCTAAACAGCACAAAGTAGTTATGGAACGAAAGCGATCCCCCTTTCCCTTGGCAACATAATTCTCCTAAAAGAAAAGGGGGGAATGAGAGACTCCTTTCCTAGGCAGGTTGATAGGAAGTCTAGGGGTCCCCAAGGAGAGAGGGGTCTGGAATTCTCAAGGAGGAAGAAAGGACAAACTTTTTTTCCCTCTACATTCCTTAGGACTATATAACAATAATGTATCCTGCTTGAGGACAGTCTCTGGAAAAAACCTTCTGGCTAATTCTGTTATCTCAAAATGTAAATTATGGGAGTAGGTCTGGTGAGGTCTTTACAAACTCCAGACATTCTTTTGATTCACTGTAATAACTAATTTGAGAGTATATAACTCCATTGTTAATGCTAGCAAGAGGGTACTCTTTCTGCCCCCTTCTGATGTCTATGTCAGAAGCTTTCTCTATCCTTTTTATACTTTAATAAACTCTATTGCACAAAAGCTCTGAGCGATCAAGCCTCGTCTCTGGCCCCGAATTGAATTCTTCTCCTCCGGAGGCCAAGAATCCTGGCGTCTTTTCGTGGGTTCAGCAACAACCTTTCAGAACTATTAAATGAATGCAACAACATGGCAGGATACAAGAATAATACACAGAAATCTGTTGCATTCCTTTACACAAAAAATGAAATATCAGAAAAAGAAAGTTTAAAAGATAGTCCCATTTGAAATTCCAACAACCTAGGAATAAGTGTAACCAATGAGGTGGAAGATCTATATGCTGAAAACTATAAAACAACAATGAAGGAAACTGGAGATGATTCAGAATTGAAAGAAATCTCTTGCTCTTACAAAAATTAATATTGCTAAAATGACCATACAATTTACAGATTAAATGCAATCTGTAATACCCAGGGACAGTTTTCAGAGAACTAGAACAAACAATACTAAAACTTATATGGAACCATAAATGACCCAGAAATGCCAAAGAAATACTGAAGAAGAAGAATAAAGCTGGAGGCATAACTTCTAGACGTCACACAACACTACAAAGCTACAGTAAACAAAACACAATGGTAATGGCACAAAAACAGACATATAGATCAATGGAAGAGAACAGAGAGCCCAGAAATAAAGCCACATACCTATGGTCAATTAATCCAACAAAGGAGACAAGACTAAGCAATAGAAAAGAGACAGTCTCTTCAACAAGTAGTGTTGGGAAAGCTGAACAGCTGCATGTAAATCAATGAAATTAGAATATTCCCTCACACCACCTACAAAAATAAACACAAATGGTTTAAAAACCAAAATGTAAGACATGTTACACCTGGAAGAAAAAACAGGCAAAACATTCTTGGAAATAAATCACAGCAATATTTTCTTAGAGCAGTCTCCCAAAGCAAAAGAAATAAGAGCAAATATCAACAACAGGACCTAATCAAACTTAAAAATTTTAATTTTTACAGAATCAAAGGAAACCATCACAAACACAATCACAGCAAAGAAAACCATCATAAAATGAAATGACAACCTATGGGATGGGAGAAAATATTTCCAAATGATGCAACTGACAAGGGGCTAATATCCCAAATATACAAACCACTCATACAAGTCAATAGAAAAAAAAAAGAAAAAAGTCAACCCAATCAGAAAATGGGCAGAAGACTTAAACAGACTTTTCTCCAAAGAAGATAAATAGATGTCCAAACAGGCACATGAAAAGATGTTCAACATCTGAGATTATCAGGGAAATGCAAATCAAAACCACAATGAAGTATTACCTCACAGTGGTCAGATGGCTTCATCAAAAAAATCTACAAATGATAAATGCTGGAAGGGATGTGAAGAAAAGGGAATCTACCTACACTATTGGTGGGAATGTAAATTGGTGTAGCTACTGTGGAAAATGGTACGGAGTTTTCTTAAAAAACTAAAAATGCAAACTACAATATGATCCAGCAATACCCCTCCTGGGCATATATCTGGAAAAGATGAAAATTGTGATTTGTAAAGATACATGCACCTTAATGTTCAGAGTAGCACTATTTACAATAGCAAAGACATGGAAACAAACCAAGTGTCCACCAACAGATGATTGGTTTAACATGTGTTACATATACAGCAGAATATTACTCTGTCATCACAAAGAACGAAACACTACCATTTGCAGCAACATGGATGAACCTAGAGAATATCATACAGAGGTAAGTCAGAAGACAAATACTACACGACATCACATAGGTGATGGTGAAGGTGAAGCTGCTCAGTCGTGTCTGACTCTTTGCGACCCCATGGACTGTAGCCTACCACGCTCCTCCGTCCATGGGATTTTCCAGGCAAGAATACTGGAGTGGGGTGCCATTTCCTTCTCCAGGAGATCTTCCCCACCCAGGGATCGAACCCGGGTCTCCCGCACTGTAGACAGACACTTTACCGTCTGAGCGACCAGGGAAGTCAACATCACATATGTGGAGTCTAAAACATGATACACACAAATCTACATACAAAACAGACTCACAGACATAGAAACCAAACTTATGGTTACCAAAGAGGAAAGGGGAAAAGGGATAAATTAGAAGTGCGGGATTAACACATACATACTACTACACATAAGGTAGATAAGCAACAAGGATTTACTGTATAGCACAGAGAACTATATTCAATATCTTGCAATAATGCATAATGGAAAACAGTCTTAAGATCAATATAAGTGAATCATTTTGCTGTATACCTGAAACTAACACGATATTGTAAATCAACTATATTTACTTCAATTATAAATGCATGCATGCATGCAATGTGAGGGCTTGAAACAGAATAGGAACATTAACAGAAAAAACTGTAAAATATAGTAAGCCTTTAGCTTAGGTAACAGTAATATACCAATACTGATTTCTTAAGTTTTGAGAACTATCACAGCTATATAATATATTAATACAATGAATTATACACACAAATAATTTTTGAGTAAGGCTTTTCTACACAAGAAAGAAATCCATAAGTACAAGGACAAAATTCTGATGGTACAGGAACCCACAGAAAGTAATAGAGTTACATGGCAAAAATAACACAAAAATAATGCAAATAAAGTCAAAAGATTAATACAAAGAAATATTCACACCACAACTGACAGGAAAAAAGGGCTATTCTCCTTAACATATCAAATCAATAATAAAACAATAGCAAAAATCATGAAACCATGAACTGACCATTTAGAAAGATGTTTAACTTTCCTCAAAATAAAAGTGCAAACTAGATGTGAAAGAATTTTTCACCTACCAGCTTGCAAAACTCAAACATTTAATTATAAGGTGTTACAGGGGCTTCCCTGATAGCTCAGTTGGTAAAGAATCCACCTGCAATGCAGGAGACCCCATTTTGATTTGTCGGTCGGGAAGATCCCCTGGAGAAGGGAAAGGCTACACACTCCTACCCACTCTAGTATTCTTGGGCTTCCCTTGTGGCTCGGCCGGTAAAGAATCCGCCTGCAATGTGGGAGAGACCTGGGTTCTATCACTGGGTTGGGAAGCCTAGAGAGTTCCAGGGACTATGTAGTCCATGCGGTCGCAAAGAGTTGGACACGACTGAGTGACTTTCACTTTCATAGGGTATGTAGCGAAATTAGTACCTTCATATTTACTGTTAGTGGAAGTAATAATTAGTATATCTTAAGATACCCTTTTAATAATTATTCCATTTCTAGACTTTTATCTAACTAAAATCTATTAGCACACACACATACTGATATATGTATAAGGAATTGCAGCACTGCTCATAAAGAAAGATTAAAAACAATCTTAATGTTCAATTAAAAACTAGTAAAAATTATACTACATCCAGAACCCCCCCCTCCAACATACTAGACAGCTATAAAGAAATGAGTTAAATCTATGCTCTTATATATAACAAGCTCCAGGATGTACTGTTAAAAGACTACCACAATATAAATGTTCTGTTATGCTTACAACTCATTTTGCTACAGGAGCTATGAATTTACAGATCCAGGTTTGAGTCTCAGAAAGATTCTTAGAAATTGCAAAAGTCTGTTTTTGATTGCAGTTTTGGCTAAATTAAGGTCCATTTCAACAAATGTTTGAAAAGCAGATGCTTGGAAGAAAGCAACTGTGGCTTATAGCCAAGTTAGGAATTTCTTAGCAATAAGTGTCCCAAGCTAAAGAATTCCTTCTCAATACTTCAACAAAGGTAACAAGGAAAATATCCAACAAATTGCTAGCTACTCCACCTTACATTAGAATCAGAAAAATATGTAAATTTAAGAAAGAGCTTCTAACTCCATCAATGTCTTGTGAGTTGTATGAGGCTCCTGAATCACTGTTTAATCACACAGCTATTTTAATCAAAATTTTTCCAGTAAAGACTCTTTTAGTTACTAACTAAAGACTCTTTAGTTAGTAAGATAAGACCTGACAGGAAACTCCCAATGACCCAGCAGTAGGGAAATGATCACAATGCATCATGCTTACCTGCCCTACATCTCCTAGAAGGCAATTCTGCTACTTGGTGCCATCTCTCTTCTTTGAAGTCATAGCATTCCACACTTCGAATAGCCTTTGGTGCTTGGCCCCCAACCACCACCATTAACTGGAAGGGCAGAAGTATAAGCACTTGAACAAACAACTACTGCATACTCAGGAATTTAAAATGTCTTACTGATACAAAGACAATGACATGGAGAGTATTAGGATGAAGATGGTAAGGTGAGTTGGGGGAAAACAACCACCTAATAAACATTTAATAAACATCACCAAAGGGGGCACACATATGTTAGAACTACAATTCTATTTTCTAGCACATTTAGTCAAAAATAAGGATATCAGAAACTAAAATAAGTTTCTGATTCTTCAAGCAAAAGCAGTATTTAAGCCAAAAACAGCAGGCAATCAGCACTGGCAAGGCTGCAGTATGTCATCGGGCTTGCTATAAACTAGATCCCAGCTTTGTAATGACCAGGGATTAGATCTCCACAACTTAGGACAGCAGACAAAAGTGAAATTTATGTTAGTGGGTAGATGAGGTGAAGAGGACAGTATGGTATTAAAAGAAAGATGGAAGAAGAAAACAAACTACTGAAAAAGGAGCACTAATTAAGTTCACGAGAGAGTACAGATTCCTAGATGTCAAGTAAAGAGATCTCCATGGATGTCCCACAAATAAAAACAAACAAGAGGTCAGATAATGGAGATACTAGAAATCATAACAAATGAATGAGCAGAGAATAAGTGAGGTCAACTCAATTCATCAACCATTTACTAAGTGTCTATCATCTGTGTTTAATCAGAACTGTGCTAAGGTGTTCTACATAAGAAATATAAGACATGGTCTCTATCCCTAAAAGCTTATAGATTTCACTTGGGAGACAAGATTCTAAAGTAGTTCAAGAATAATATACAATTATATATGATTATAGATATTAACTGCTATTCCTGATCAGAAAATGAAATGTAGCCATAATTTAGTGAAAACTTCCTGGAGGGGGGAGAACCTTTACAGATAGACGGAATTTAGCAATTAATGTGTTTGTCTTATAATGAATATAAATAAGCACACTGAGCGCTCTTTGGGCAGCTGTCAATTCAGAAGAATGTCAAAGTTAATGATGTCACAAGTAAAGATGTCACTGTAAAGAACGGCAGGGACCTTTCAAGCGAGAAGTAGATAAACAAATGAAAAAGAATGTTCAAAAGAAACAAAAACTCAAACAGAAGATGGAATGATTCATAGACACAAAAGGGGGAAGTTTGCACCTGAACTGAGCAATGACCTACTCGTACTTAAAACTATAGAAAGATGGGTACACAGAAATCAAAGTAAATCCTGTTTCCAAAAAGAAGCCTATTCCAGTAATTTACAGGAAAGTAGAAAGAATTTTAAAGGTCTTAAAAAGAAGATCGGATACAGCACAAATATATGTTTTTTCAGACCTGTCATTCCCCTAGTGTTGAATGCAAATAAATAAAAGGCAGAATTAACAAAGAAAATCTGCATTACCCTTCCTTCCTATTCCTAAAGGAAAAAAAGGGATGGGGAAAACTTGTGAAATCACAAAGGTGCAACAGACAGTAAGATCAATCCTGTATCTAGGGATCTATAGAAGATCTATCTGTGCTTAAACTTTTAAACTCTGCCCAGCAGTTACACAACAGTTAGAAGAGGCTTGGTTAACATCTCTGATGAAGATCAGTTAAGGAAAAAATCTCTAAAGGGAATACTTCTCAAAAAATCCTTGAGAAACAAAATAGTTGAATAGATTTCATGATTCGCAACTATGAATTATGTAGATCAAAATGGGAAGGGAAAATGTGCTACTGATTACAGAGAAAGGTAGTAATACCTGTCCTTTACTCACCCAAAAAAAGTAAAATGGGAAGAGGATTTGGATCTCCAAAAATCAGAGATAAACAGGAAAGGAAGAATGTATAAAGGGAAGATGAGAGCAGGGATATTTGTATGAGATAAAGAGACAGTGCTACTACCATCAAAAGTGTGTCATGACTCTGACATCCCAAATGTTTGTAAAAGACAGCTGGTTTCACTTGAGAAACACCATACTTATTATATTAATATAAAGGAATAGAAAACTACTAAGACATGTGTATGGAAAAGTTAAATATGACATATTTAAGGAAGGTAAGAAGTAGGGAGTTATACAAAATCAAGTGAGCATCTTGAAATGTAGATCAATTAAATTTTGTTCTTTCATTTTCTTCACCTATTAAATATTAGTTTAGTTTAAATTGCCTCCTGAAATATCAAGTTTAGATATCCTGGGTAAAATAAAGAAAAATAGAAATAATATGATAGAATTTACAAAAATACAGATTCCAAATAAAAAAAGAAGCTAACAATAACATGGGACTTCCCTGGTGGTCCAGTGGTTAAGAATCTTCATTGCAATCCAGGGGATGTGGGCTCGATCCCTGGTCAGGGAACTAAAGTCCCACATGCTGAGAAGCAACTAAGCCCACACAACACAACTACTGACAAAGAGTGGAAACAGTGTCAGATTTTATTTTTGGGGGCTCCAAAATCATTGCAGATACTGACCACAGCCATGAAATTAAAACACACTTGCTCCTGGGAAGAAAAGTTATGACCAACCTAGACAGCATATTAAAAAGCAGAGACATTACTTTGCTGACAAAGGCCTGTCTAATCAAGGCTATGGTTTTTCCAGTGGTCATGTATGGATGTGAGAGTTGGACTATAAAGAAAGCTGAGGACCAAAGAATTGATGCTTTTGAATTGTGGTGTTGGAGAAGACTCTTGAGAGTCCCTTGGACTGCAAGGAGATCCAACCAGTCCATCCTAAAGGAAATCAGTCCTGAATATTCACTGGAAGGACTGATGCTGAAGCTGAAGCTCCAATACTTTGGCCACCTGATGCGAAGAACTGACTCATTTGAAAAGACCCTGATGCTGGGAAAGATCGAAGGTGGGAGGAGAAGGGGACAACAGAGGATGAGATGGTTAGATGGCATCACCGACTCAATGGACATAAACTTGAGTAAACTTTGGGAGCTGGTGATAGACAGGGAGGCCGGGCGTGCTGCAGTCCATGGAGTCACAAAGAATTGGACACAACTGAGCGACTGAACTAAACAAATCATACAGTAGCAAAACATACACAGTTTTTCATTATACTATCCAAATCAGAGTGCCTTAGACAATTCCAAGACGGTTTACTGAAGACACAAAACTAATGTCTGAGCTATAAAAAGATTTATCTTATGCAAATAAGTATCAGTCCACAAAATCAGAGCCTAATAAGTCACTGTCATGGTAGAAATATTATCTATTATTCCAGGACTGCTACCACATTTTGCCTGATGTGTCTTATTGTGATTATAATAAAATGCATCATTACTGTTAATCATGTTGCCTCATTCTTAACTATCTAGTTAGAATTAATCTTGTCTATAGCCCCTCTAAAATGACAAACAGTGCTATTGTAAAAGCATACAGTAGAAGCACTTTTAAAAAATCTGTGCAGATAAATAAACTTTCAGGAGAGACTATGCAGATACACAGCTAGCAGCAGTGTACCTCCCTGCTACCTGTCAGGTCTGCCGCCCTACTCTCCAGGCCCCCTGAGAGAGCAGAAGAGAACCTTCATGGATCGGCGTGTGTGTGTGTGTGTGTGTGTGTGTGTTAGTCGCTCAGTCGTGCACACCCACCACAGAATCAAAGCTAAAGAACTGAGAAATCCCAAGTTTAATACAGTTGGGAGGGCTACCCAAAACTCATAGGCAGAGAAGAGCCCAGAGACAGTGTCAACTGAACAGATGATCACAAAAGAGAAAATAATTGACAGGATTTCACCAAGAACTCTTTAGAATGTTTTCAAACGTAGCATCCTTATTACAGAAATTAGAAGAGAATTAGTTTTCACTCTAAAGGTTAAGGCATAGCTAAAGACAGCAAAGCTAAAGATGCCAGCTAAGGGAATATACAGGTTAAGAAGAGACCTTTTACAAATATGAAATGTTTAAAAAGTACTAAAGATAAGACAAACCTTTTAGAAGGAAGTTAAAAAGACCAGCATAAAAGAAATAATAATTCAAATGGGCTAAGGCTATAGACGGCTTTTATAAACCTGTATTTTTTTGTAAGAACAAAAACTGACACCAAACAATATGGACAGATATGAAGTAATGAAGACTTAATAGAGATGACTTCTTATAAAAGGAGGTAAAGGTATTTGGAAAATGTAAACACTTATAAAATCAGCAGACCCAGATGGCATGCATACTAAGGTATTAAGGGAACTAGCTAATGTACTTACTGAGCCACTTACAATTATTTTTGAAAAATCTTGGAGAACTGAGGAGAGATCAGAAAATTTAAAAACGGCAAATACCAATTTTCAAAATAGGGCAGGAAGTGAGTGCCTTGTAAATATCTTTTAAGTGATATTAATTCTCACTAAAACTTTAGAATATTTTGAGAAAAGCATTCAAACTTCTAGGAGCCTATGAAATGGTGAGTAACACACAGAGGGATATTAAAAAAATCATGCTAAATTTGAACCTATATGATCCTAGATCTCATAAGATGCTATTTGCCAAATTACTTGTTTTTGGTTTAGATAATAAACATAATAATGTGGACTGACACTTCCTATAAATGGACTATATTGCTAAGTAGGTATTTCTAATGAGGAATCACCAGGAAGAGTACTGAAGTCCATTTTAAATTAAAATATTTACTAATACTCTAGAAAAAAAGGAGGGAGTAGCACACTGGCAAAATACAGTCAGTTCTAAATTGAGAACTCTTAACACTGGGCAAAACAGAAAAAGACTACTAATATGGATTTGAAGCAATTAAAATGTAGACTCAAAAAAAAAAAAAAAACCTTGAAAAATACTAAATAAAAGTATTAAAGCAAAAGAATATAAAAGATATAATTTAATGGAAATATAAAAAGTAATAACTAAAGATGATGTAAGAAAACAGTAGACAACAGATTCTTATTTCTTAATCCATCATTGCCCCCAAACACACGAGAGCTAGAAATCAATACATAAACAAAAGTATTATATTCTGTATGGATCATTTTGATCAGACCATACACAAAATGGTGCTTTAAGTGCTGGCCTCCTAGTACTATAAAGATGCAAACAGAGCAGAAACTGCAAACAGAAAGACAGAAATAAGGGGTTATTTGTAAAGAAAATTCAATCACTAAGAAATGAATGGCTTCAACTAAAAAGATAAAGGTAGAATACAAACTTTTACATAGGAAACTTAGGAACACTGGAGATCTGGGAAGACATATGGGAAATCTACACTGAAATGGCTATGTATGATGTGAGAGTGAACCATCACACTGTGTACTGTTTGTACACAACAGACAATAGGAGAGAACAAAAAACAAGCCAGCATCCTTAGTTGTAAGCAATTCTGGGAAGCTACTCAGTTTTCACTTATCATCCAAACATGTAGCTTACAAAGAAATCTTTAATCTACATATTCTAATTATCCTCTCTGCTGTTAACTACAGCTGAAGAAACTCAGAAGGGATAAATACCAGTTGCCTCTGTTCCAGAAGAGCAATATCAAGTGGTTTATAAAGATTAAATGAGTCAAACAATGCCCACCCTTCACAGACAAAAAAATCAAAAAAGAAGTTGAATTACATATACTACAGTGAATTCCTGGGTACATGGAAATTCAGATGAGTAAAATAAATTAAGAGCCTCATTATGGGCCTTTCAGATGAGGTAGTAACAGGTATGAATAGCAGATCCTACTTTGGGAAGGTTCATGGGTGTCCTCAGTCGGGTTCGGACACTCTTCATTAATATACGCTGCTCTGTTGGTAGCAGATGGTACTTCATAGCTTCAATGAGGTAATCTTTGCAAGCACTGCTGTTCTTCACCAGTGCTTCTTCCTCAACCCTCTGAAAGAAGAAATCAGACTCGCCCTATGAGGGGATAGCTACTTCATGATAAAATGACAAAGAAACAAGTAAAGAAGAGGAAAAAGGAATAACTATCTTCTGGTTCAATCTAAAAGTTACAGAGGCAAATTTATAAATATCACTAAAAAAAAAGCCTGACTGCATTTTTTCTCTGGTCTGCAGAGAAAAATATATAAATAATAAAGAAGAACTGCAATGAAAATCATATACTTCAATGTCAGTTATAGAATAATCGTTAGTAGTACTATGTTCATCTATTTGTTATCTTTAAGCCAAATTAAGAAACAGTTTAAGCCAAACAGTAAGAAAAATTAGGAAATTGAGATAATGAGTCCTTCAGGCAGGGGAGGTAATATTATAAATACAACCTTCTAAAACTTGAAAAAAAATATCCAGTAAAGGGATTCAAAATACTTTATAACAACGTGCCTATACCACAAATAAATCTTGTCCCTCCTATCCCTATCCTCAAGTGCGGGACAGGTTTCTTCTGTTTTCTCTTTTTTTTCTGTTCATTTTCTTAAAGGTGGAGTACCAGTGATTACACATTCTTCAAACAATTCTAAAACGTTCAGATCTACTGCTAAAAAAGAAATGTTTCTTCATATTGATAAATGGCAGAAACCAACACAACACTGTAAAGCAATTATCCTCCAGTTAAAAACAAATAATTTAAAAAAAGCTTCACTGGATGGCTTCAATTATAAATTAAAATGTTGAAATGACCCTAGTATAAAGGAATGCTAATAATAAAACAGTAAATTTAATATTGTTCAGAGACTACTAAAGATCCATTTATTGCTATTTGTTTCAAATAACCTGGTTTTCTTCAGCTTAGAATTCCATTCTATTCTATTCCATTCACTAATCAGAGGAGGCTATCAGAAGGAAGGCAAAAGAGCTGCAAAAGTGATACAGAACTACAGATGTGGTTTCTGCATGTACTTACATCACCACAGACAATGCTTCCACAAGCTCCAGTACTTGCTTGTGCAAATCAGATACTGGGGAGAAGCAAACTTTAAGACTGGGAAGTAGCCCAAGAGGTAGCAGCTGCCGAGGACATCAGGTATATTTACTGTCCTATGCCCAGTTACCACTGTGTAACGGAAATCTACACACTGTTGCCCCAGTGACATGGTGCTAGTGCATACTTATGTGTTCTGCAAATACTTTTACCTGAACTAAATATTCCCGAGGAAGCAAAGGTAACCGTACATGTTCCATCAGCCGAGCCATAAATTCTTGCCTCACATCCTTGTCATGATTCACCCAAGCTATTACTGCTTCAAATACCTTGCAGAGAATATGGGGGAAAGAAAATTAATGAGTTATGTACCAAGGTATCTGAATAAAATACAAGGAGATTACATTTTATATAAAACTCTTGCTAAGACATCCAAGTTTTATCCATGGTTGAAGTTTTTCAAATCATGACTGCTGTTGCTGTTCAGTTGCTCAGTTGTGTCCAACTCTTTGTGACCCCACAGACTGCAGCATGCCAGGCCTCCCTGTCCTTCACCATCTCCCCAAGTGTAAGCTGCAGGGGCCAGTCTAGAGGAAGAGGCTCAGTGTGCAACCTGTTAAACTTTGCTCAAACTCATGTCCATTGAGTCGGTGATGCCATCCAAGCATCTCAACCTCTGTCATTCCCTTCTTCTCCTGCCTTCAATCTTTCCCAGTATCAGGGGCTTTTCCAGTGAGTTAGCTCTTCACATCAGGTTGATGGCCAGTATTTTTACTGGTGCTTCAGCATCAGTCCTTCCAACGAATATTCAGGGTTGATTTCCTTTAGGATTGAATGGTTTCATCTCCTTGCTCTCCAAGGGACTCTCAAGTCTTCTCCAACACCACAATTAGAAAGTATCACTTCCTTGGTGCTCAGCTTTCTTTATGGTACAACTCTCACATCCATACATGACTACTGGAAAAACCATAGCTTTGACTAGATGGACCTTTGTCAACAAAGTAATGTCTCTGCTTTTTAATACGCTGTCCAGGTTTATCATAGCTTTCCTTCCAAGGAGCAAGCATCTTTTAATTTCATGGCTGCAGTCACTGTCTGCAGTGATTTTGGAGCCCAAAAAATGAAATCTGTCACTGTTTTCACTTCTTCCCCATCTATTTCCCATGAAATGATGGAATGGATGCCATGATTTTAGTTTTATGAATGCTGAGTTTTAAGCCAGCTTTTTCATTCTAGCACCACTCTATCCACGCAGCCACTGATGGACATTTAAGTTGTTTCCAGATCTTGGTTATAGTAAAAAATGCTACAGGCAAAGGGGAATGTAGATATTCCAAGACTCTGTTTTCATTTCCTTTGGATATACACTCAAAAGTGGGACAGCTGGATCATATGGTAGATCTACTTTTAATTAAATATGTACTTTAATAAGTATGTTTAGTACTTTTACATATTTAGTGAGTACTTTTCGCTAGGTATTTACTATGTATTTCAGCAAGTACATTATCTAATCTTCTTGAACTTCAGTGACAGAGGTGATAATTTGAAGATATATGATCTAATTCATTGGTGACAACCTTTCCAAACTGAACTTGGTTCTACTAGATTAAAATCTAAAGTCTCTTTTGAATAAAGCACCCAAAATAATAAAGCAAAGTGATACCTGGAATAACAATCATCTACTCCTAGCATTTTTTACTTTTTCTTTGGGTTTGCAAAATGCTGGACCACATACTTCTAAATAATCTGCAGAATAGATTAACTTTCTTTCATCGTAACAGTACAATGTATTAAAATGTGATATTTAAAAATTTAAAAATCTAAATAATAAGGGCATTAAAACATAGACCTATGAGAAAGTTAATAAGCTATTAAGAAGATGGTATTTAACCACATAATTTCCTTCCTGATTGATGAGAATATAACTCAATAATCTTATAAAAAAATGTTTGATGATATGTAAATGAATAACTGTGGAGCAAAAATTAGGTTACTGTACTACAAGTATAGAGCAAGACACTGAAAATAATCTACACTATAATTAACATGCCTCTTCAATTCATTCAGTCAACAAGTACCTTTATGTGCCAGATGCTAGAGACTAAGAGGGTCCTGCCAATTTCATCTGCTATTTCTTGGTTCTGCTCTCTCTTCTCCACCTCTTTCTACCACCCTACACCAACCAGATCTTACTGCACACTGGTAACTTCAGCATCCTCCCATCTGATCCTCACCCAACTTCTAATCTATTATGCATATCACCATTTTAGAGCTAGTCTCCAAAAATGGTCCCTAGTAAAACCATTTCTCTAGTATCCATACCTTATATAGTAACCTCACACAGGAATCTAAGCTGGCCCTGAGAAACCAACAGGGAAGGTTGTGGAGGCAGTATTGTGGAGTCATATGTGTTCTGGGTCTTGAAATGCTCCTTTGAGGGGAAGCCAGATGTCATGTAAGAAGTCTGATTACTGGTGGTAAGAAGCCATGAGAGACCCAAGCCAGTTACAAAGAATAAGTGGGTGGGAGAATACCAGCCAACAATCGGCCCAAGAGCCAGACAAGAGAGAGAAGGAATTCTCCTGGGTGTTCCAGACACACCAGATGCCATGTGCAAAGGGACTGCAGCCTTGGGTCTGTGGCTCCAGTCAGAACCATGCCACCTGTCAGACCAGCCCGGCAGAAGCCCCAGGCTCTGTGCAGCAGAGACAAGCTGTCCCCATGTGCCCTGGATGAATCCTGTTCACAAACTGTGAACCTAAGAAAATGGCTGGTGAGGTTGTTATATAGAAGTAGAAAACCAGAATAGTCTCCATGACATGTCTTATAGGGCAGGTATTATGGCACTCTCCTACTGCTCAGAACTCTTCAGATGCTCTTCATCACCAGGATAAAGTCAATTTTCTTTAACATGGCTGAGGAAGTATTTTATGTCATCTTCCCATCTTATCTCCAACCACTGTGCCAATACACATAAACTCTACAGTGTATAGGCACAATGCTGCTGCTAAGTCACTTAAGTCATGTCTGACCCTGTGCGACCCCATTATCAGCAGCCCACCAGGCCACCCCGTCCCTGGGATTCTCCAGGCAAGAACACTGGAGTGGGTTGCCATTTCCTTTTCCAATCCATGAAAGTGAAAAGTGAAAGTGAAGTCGCTCAGTCGTGTCCAACTCTTCCCGACCCCATGGACTGTAGCCTACAAGGCTCCTCCGTCCATGGGATTTTCCAGGCAAGAGTACTGGAGTGGGTTGCCATTGCCTTCTCCGGTATAGGCACTACAGTATAAACTATAAAGATACACTATAAACTCTAATCTTACTAAAACAACCAAATGCAATCATTCTTTCACGTCTCTTTATATTTACGTATTCTGTTCCCTCTACCTGGGCTACCCTTTCCACTCCCACCCGTCCTGTTTCCACGGAAAACTCATACTCACTTTAAAAAAACTTGGATCATACACTGGAGTCATGCTAAATTCCAATCTGTATCCAAGGAATGATCACATACTCCTACTGGATCCTCTACAGCATTCTGTGATCATTTATTACCTCACTGGTTGTTCTGCTAGTCATAACTAAAGAATTTTATGCTGTCAATCTTCTTATATCCAGAATTCCATAGCAATATCTGGTACACAGTAGAAACTCAACACACATCTATTAAACATGAATAGTAGTGTCTTCCTCTATATTTCTGGGATGCTAAAAGATTATATATTTCAAAACATTCACATATTTTTTCACTTGGTAACTATTGTAAGAAATGTGTCTTGCCCCCAAGCAGGATGAATATCCTTGAGGAAGAGAACTAAAGTTTATGCAACAAAGCAAAAAAAGGAAAAAACTAAAGTTTCATTTCTTCCAAGCACAGCCTGTGCATAAGCTTTTGTGCCCTGATTCCCACAAGGTATAAAACCTATCCAAACAATAAAAGCCACCGAGAAGCTTTTCTCTCCACTGATATGAAAGATACAGGTGGCTGACAGAGGCAACTTCAAATCTGGAGAGACAGGCTACACAGCCAGACAAAGGAACCACACATATCTCTGGAACTTGGGTAAGAAAACACAGGGAGAATACGTGTAAGCTGCAGGGCCCAATCGAAAGGAAGAGGCTCAGTGTGGAACCAGTTAAATTTTGCCACCTGGGTGTCTTCCAATTCACAAGATGATGAAGTCAGTTTGGTTTGAGAATATTATGTTTTAGATCACAATTCTTCCAGGTATCTATCTAAGCCGTGAGAAGAAATCCAGTTCCCAAAAAGTCCTTTGTTTCAGACAGTTTAATGTGTGCAAGCTCTTGCTGTGGGGTCCAGTACAAAACTTCAGTGTCTAAACAGCTAGGAAGCGCCTATGGAATGAGAAGACAGTCATTTACACAACCAACGAGTCAACTAACTGAGTTTCTCAACTTCTGATCAAAGATAACTGGCTGTCACAAAACAAAGCAAAAAAAAAAAAAAAAGGAAAACTACTATATCACTGTACACCAGAAAAAGAAAAATACACGTACCTTCTCTTCTGAAGAAATGGTAAGTTTGTCACTTGAGATTAAGCTGCACACTTGTTCAATGCCAAGGTTGAGAAATTCTTCACTGAGCACGACATCAGCAAAATGTTGCTCTGTTGGGAGGTTACAAAGAAAATCAATTCT
The DNA here is from genome assembly GCF_019320065.1 of Cervus canadensis. Lineage (NCBI taxonomy): Eukaryota > Metazoa > Chordata > Mammalia > Artiodactyla > Cervidae > Cervus > Cervus canadensis. Next base: position 60,021,685 of record NC_057386.1, on the reverse strand, counting down.
ATTATCATAGTTTCAAACTACTTAAAAAAGAAGAGATTTTTCTTAATCTAACCTATGAATGAGAAAACCAAGTATATTTCATAAGTGAGAACTAGAAACTAGTAACAACTCAAACAAATTCAGTGGCAGCCCAGGCAGGAAGGCTGCCTGACTGTACACTCAAATGGACTACTTTTATTTTATTAGGGGGTATTTTAGAGGTAAACATCTATTCCTTATGTGTTAATAAGACTACCAGTATTAAAATTTATAAAACCTTTTGTAAAATCAGAGAAAAGACATGATGTCACACATTTGAATGTATTATGTAAAATATCAGAGGGCTTTAGAACATAACGATATAAGGAGAGGAAACTGCCTAATTTAAGAACTAAAGACTAAACTAAACAAACACATCTTAAAATCTGATCAGTCTGAATATATAACCATTATTTAAAAAAAACAGAATTGGTTTATGATATAGATAGCTCTGGGCTACCTGGTGACTCAGATGGTAAAGAGTGTGACAGAAATGCAAGGGACCCTGGTTAGATCCCTGGGTTGGGAAGATCCCCTGCAGGAGGGCATGGAAACCCACTCCACTATTCTTGCCTGGAGAATCCCATGGACAGAGGAGCCTGGCGGGCTACAGTCTACGGGGTTGAAAGAGTCAGATAAAACTGAGTGACTAACACTTTCACTTTTACTTTCATAGATAGCTCTGAATACTATGTAAGCAACTTATTTGGGGATCAAGTTACATACTATTTTATACCTTCAACTACCTTCCAGAAACCAGTGAGATTAACAATTCTTTAAAAAATTAAAACAAACAAACAAACAAATAAACAAAAACCCCAAAACAAAAAAACACCTTTCTTTGAATCCACAAATATACCATTCCTCCAAAGGGGAAGAGAGAACTATTAATACAACCAGTAACTTCAAAACTTAAAAATAAATAAATAAACAAATAATCATTCACAAAGTATCCTTTTCTCCACACCCAGTTCTCATTTTAAAGTGTGAACTTAGGTTTTGGCCACAGCAATCAGAGCAGAAAAAGAAACAAAAGGAATCCAGATAGGAAAAGAAGTAAAACTCTCACTGTTTGCAGATGACATGATCCTCTACATAGAAAACCCTAAAGACTCTACCAGAAAAATCCTAGAGCTAATCAATGAATATAGTAAACTTGCAGGATATAAAATTAACACACAGAAATCACTTGCATTCCTATACACTAACAATGAGAAAACAGAAAGAGAAATTAAGGAAACAATACCATTCACCATTGCAAGAAAAAGAATAAAAATACTTAGGAATATACCTACATAAAGAAACAAAAGTCCTATATATAGAAAACTATAAAACACTGATGAAAGAAATCAAAGAGGACACAAATAGATGGAGAAATATACCGTGTTCATGGATCAGAAGAACTAATATTGTGAAAATGAGTATTTTCTATAGATTCAATAATCAATCTATAGATTCAATGCAATCCGTATTCAATGCAATCAGTATTCAATGCGATCCGTATCAAGCTACCAATGGTATTTTTCACAGAACTAGAACAAACAATTTCACAATTTGTATGGAAATACAAAAAACCTTGAATAGCCCAAAGCAATCTTGAGAAAGAAAAATGGAACTGGAGGAATCAGTCTGCCTGACTTTAGGTTCTACTACAAAGCCACAGTCATCAAGACAGTATGGTACTGGCACAAAGACAGAAATATAGATCAATGGAACAAAATAGAAAGCCCAGAGATAAATCCACGTACCTATGGACACCTTATCTTCAACAAAGGAGGCAAGAATATACAATGGAGAAAAGACACTCTCTTTAACAAGTGGTGCTGGGAAAACTGGTCAACCACTTGTAAAAGAATGAAACTAGAACACTTTCTAACACCATACACGAAAATAAACTCAAAACAGATTAAAGATCTAAATGTAAGACCAGAGATTATAAAACTCCTAGGGGAGAACATAGGCAAAACACTCTCTGACATAAATCACAGCAGGATCCTCTATGACCCACCTCCCAGAATATTGGAAATAAAAGCAAAAATAAACAAATGGGACCTAATTAAACTTAAAAGCTTTTGCACAACAAAGGAAACTATAAGCAAGGTGAAAAGACAGCCTTCAAAATGGAAGAAAATAATAGCAAACGAAGCAACAAAGAATTAATCTCACAAATATACAAGCAACTCCTGCAGCTCGATTCCAGAAAAATAAACGACCCAATCAAAAAATGGGCCAAAGAACTAAACAGACATTTCTCCAAAGAAGACATACAGATGGCTAACAAAGCCATGAAAAGATGCTCAACATCACTCATTATTAGAGAAATGCAAATCAAAACCACAATGAGGTACCATTACACGCCAGTCAGAATGGCACTACCCAAAAGTCTAAAAGCAATAAATGCTGGAGGGTGAGGAGAGAAGGGAACCCTCTTACACTGTTGATGGGACTGCAAACTATAACAGTCACTATAGAGAACAGTGTGGAGAGTCCTTAAAAAACTGGAAATAGAACTGCCATATGACCCAGCAATCCCACTCCTGGGCACACACAATGAGAAAACCAGAACTGAAAGAGACACGTGTACGCCAATGTTCATCGCAGCACTGTTTATAATAGCCAGGACATGGAAGCAACCTACATGCCCATCAGCAGACGAATGGATAAGAAAGCTGTGGTACATATACACAATGGAATATTACTCAGCCATTAAAAAGAATACATTTGAATCAGTTCTAATGAGATGGATGAAACTGGAGCCCATTATACAGAGTGAAGTAAGCCAGAAAGAAAAACACCAATACAGTATACTAACGCATATATATGGAATTTAGAAAGATGGTAACGATAACCCTATATGCAAGACAGAAAAAGAGACACAGATGTATAGAACAGACTTTTGGACTCTGTGGGAGAAGGCGAGGGGGGGATGATCTGAGAGAACAGCATTGAAACATGTATGTTATCAATTGTGAAACAGATCGCCAGTCCAGTTTTGATGCATGAGACAAGGGCTCAGGGCTGGTGCACTAGGATGACCCAGAGGGATGGGATGGGGAGGGAGGTGGGAGGGGGGTTCAGGATGAGGAACATATGTAAATCCACGGCTGATTCGTATCAATGTATGGCAAAAACCACTACAATACTGTAAAGTAATTAGCCTCCAACTAATATAAATAAATGAAAAAAATAATAATAAAAATAAATAAATAAATAAATAAAGTGTGAACTCACAAGGAAATGTGGTTTTCAAATTCCAGCTCTGCCATGTGCTAGCTTGTAAAACCCTGGGCATGTTTTGTAATTTTTCTAAGTCTTGGCTTCCTCAACCATAAAATGGGGAATATAAAAATACCTTACATAAGAAAGACTGCTGTGAGAATTAAATACCTTTATAGCTTATAAATAAGCATCTAGAAAAGAAATGACAACCCACTCCAGTATTCCTGCCTGGAAAATTCCATGGACAGAGGAGCCTGACTGGGCTATATACAGTCAAAGGGATCACAAAGAGTCAGATAACAACTGAGCATGCACACACACACATGGTAAATGGCAAATATTCAATAATTCAGATCTTACTGTATTGTGATACCTATGTTTTAAAGTAAAAATTTGCCAGGAATTGTAGGTATTTTCTAGGTCTTTACAATTAACTGTATTCTACCAGCAGTTTATTTTTAAGGTTTGTTGAAAAAAGATTCAAGTACATGTTTTAATATACCATAAAAATGAATAGTTGGCTTCCCTTGTAGAAAACACAGGGCAAACCATGTCCCCAAGACTGAAGACATCAAAAGGAGAATACAGCGAAGTGCAGCTGATTGGAGCAGAGACTCACAAGCAGAAACTGCATGGGAACTGGTGCAAGTGTAGCAAAATCTCAATGTGGAGATTTAAGCATTAAAAACTCCATGGGGACCCAGTCACAGGGGGATTCTACAATACTGGGAGATTTCCTCCAGAAGCTCAAACAGGTTTCCACAGTAAATATGAGACAAGAACCCCCTGTAGCTTCTGTAGGGAGAGGAGAAATGAAACAATTTTGAAATACCCAATGTACTCTGTTCTTAACATTACAGAATCTCAAGTCTGTGCGTCTGAAGCACAGAGAGACCCATCAATGCTAAAACATTAGAGTTTGGAACAGAGAAAGGTTTATTACAGATTCATACAGGGAGATGGGTGGCTCACACCCTAACCACAAAGTTGCTGAAAGCTTTTAGCAAGTCCCTTTAAAAGCAAAAATTGAGGGACAGGTAGTTAGCTGTTGCAAACTTCTTGGTGTCAGATCCTTTGTTTTTGGGGTCAGGTCATGGTCCGGTAACAATTTTCCTGTAAATCTCTACCAAACGAATGTTATTCGTTTATTATTAACAGAATAATGTTACTCTGTCCTGACAAGAAAGGGCAAAGTCCCAAGGCACAACTTTCACCCTCCAAGGTCCCAGTCCTGGCTAAGAGGAGGCAGAGCTCAGCTACAGCTCCTCAGGGTCAGGCTCCGCACGCTGCCCACCTGTCACCCCTGATGGAGTCAGGCATCTGACCAAACTGGCCCTCAGTCGCCTCAGGCTGCCCGAGTAGGGGAGACCAGGTCTCACAGACTGTGACCCAGACATATGGACACTGCTATTAGGTCACAGACAGGTTCACTGCTGCCTCAAGGCATGGGCCTCGGCATGGAGGGCCTGAGTGAGGGCTCTGGAGCCCTGCAGGACAGAGTGTCCAGCCTGCTCCCTGGGCCCACCAACTCACCCGTTGGCCCAAGGCTGGGTAAGCTGGAGGGCCTCCAGGAGAAGCCTGAATCTGCTTCTTACCTCACTCTCCACCTGATGACCACCACACCACTGACCCTGGCTGAATCGCTCCCCTAATGGTCCCGTGGGCAGGGCCCACTGTGGTGCTGACCAATAGCTGGGCAGGACAGTTGGTTGCCTGGGGTGGGGAGCGGGCAGTGAGGCAGCACCAATCAATGGTTGAGTAAGACCTGTTGCCTAGTAACAGGATGGGGAATAATGAAGCACAGCAACGGCTGCCTGCTGAGGGGTGTGCTCATTCTGATCTGTTACATTAACAAGATCTGCCCTCAGGAGAATCTAGTTAACCAGAGCCTAACTGACTGAATTTAGAGAAACACCCAACTCCAGCCCACTCTGCCCAACCAGTTCCACCTAGGAAGGAGAAAGAAACCAGAGAAACACTTGTGAAGCTCAGTTCAGAGCCAAAAGCTCACTAACAAACCCTTCTAGTCACATATAGAAGGGTTCCTTCCCCACATCTCACTGCCAAATCTCTAAAGGCCTGCTTATAGCAGTTCACTGGGCACATCACATATGGCTATCAAGAAAAGAATTATGAGGTATTCCAGAAGATAAAAGACACAACTTGAAGAGACAGACCAAGCATTGGGACCAGATATGGCAGGGATGCTGCATTTATCAAACTGGGAACTTAAAACACAATTTAACAACTATGATCAATTCAGGGTTTCCCTGGTGGTTCAGACTGTAAAGAGTCTGCCTGCAATGCAGGAGACCTGGGTTCAATCCCTGGGTTGGGAAGATCACCTGGAGAAGGAAATGGCAACCCACTACAGTGTTCTTGACTGGACATTCCATGGACAGAGGACCCTGGCGGGCTACAGTTCATGGGGTCTCAACAGTTGGACACAACTGAGTGACTAACACTTTCACTATCGTGATAAAGATGCTCAGGGCTCTACTGGATAATGTAGACAGCATGAAAGAATAGATGTGTAATGTAAACAGAGAGATAGAAATGTCTAAGAAAAAAATCAAAAAGAAATGCTAGAAAACAAAAACACTATAAGAAAAATGAAGAATGTCCTTGATGAGCTTATTAGTAGACTAGATAGGGCTGAGAAAAGAACCTCTGCCTTTGAGAATAATGGTGGATACATGTCATTATACATTGATAAAACCCCATGGAATATACAACACAAAGAGCAAACCATAATAAATACTATGGTCTTCAGTGAATAATAATGTATCAATATTGGCTCAGAATCTATAACAAATACACCACACTAATGTAAGATGTTAAAAATAGCAGAGACTGTAAGAAGAGAGAGGACACAGGAAGAACTCTGTTCTGCCCCTCTCTTTGTCTATAAACCTACAACTGCTCTAACAAATGAATTTTACTGAAAAAAGAATGCACTAATAAAGAACAAGAGAAATGAAGACTTTGTAACTGAATCTGTAATAAATCAAAAGTCAATGGAAAAAGGTAAAATTGGTATTTGAAAGACTACAAACTAAAGATTAAACTTAGATACCCATTTTTAAGAGCTACCTAGTCTTTATAGCATATTACTTCACAACAGTACTTCAAAACTTAGCATGAAATATTTAATAGGACTAGACATTTTAATAAACCATCATGATTAATCACAAAGATCATTTCTACACCTAAAATAAAATCCTAATTTTCGTGATCTCAAAAGAAGTTGACACAAAACAATTATTTCAGAAGTTTTTGTACTTTCCTTATAAAGAAATAAGGAAAACCTTTTTTCAGTGGTTGGATCTGCATTTCAAAGAAGGAACATTAAAAAAAGCACAAAGAGATCCTTTGTATTTAAAGTTCCCAAATAAATTCATTTTAGCGAAAATATGGCAAATAGCATATAAACTTTAAAATGTTTGTGATAACAAATTGGAAGTTCAAAGATAAATGTAAAACAGCTACTGAATAAAAGACAAGTGAATATAAACTTCTTTACCTCCTAATCATAAAATATTTCACTTCCAAATATAGGTCTGCAGTGATTTTATACTAAGTTCCTTTTATAATTTTAAAATCTGAATCAAAGAAAGAGGTTACCTCTACATACTTTTCACATGGGAAAAAAATCCCTAGTAGTAACAAATACGTTACTTTTCCAAATCATGACTGTATGGGTTACTCTAGCCTCTGCCTCATCAATCAAAACAACAGACTTGCTAAAAAATAAATTTCGTGACTTTTTAAAAATAAATAATCATTCATTAATAAATTTTGAAGTAAGGGCATTAGTAACCTATCCAAAGTCAAGTTTGGGCTCTAAAGTCATCACGTACTCTTCATTAGTAGTACTCAAGATGGTCTGGTCATAGTGAAGAGTTCTGACAAAATGTGGTTCACTGGAGAAGGAAATGGCAGCCCAGTCTAATATTCTTACATGGAGAACCACATGGACACTATGAAAAGGCAAAAAGATATTTCACTGCAATATGAGTCCCCTCACCCCAGGTTGGAAGGTGTCCAACATGCCACTGGAGGGCAATTACTAACAGCTCAAGTAAGAATGAAGTGGCTGGGTCAAAGCAGAAACAATACTCAGTTGTGGATGTATCTGGTGGTGAAAAGTCAAGTCTGATGTCGTAAAGAACAAAACTGCATTAAGAACCTGGAATGTTAGGTCCATGAATCAAGGTAAATTGGCTGTAGTCAAGCAGGAGATGAATGAACATCAACATCGTAGGAATCAGTGAACTAAGGACAGGAATGGGGAACTCTTATAATAATTCAGATGACCATTATATCTATTACTGTGGGTAAGAATTCCTTAGAAGAAATGGAGTAGCCCTCATAGTCAACAAGACTCAGAAATGCAGTACTTGGCTGCAGCCTCCATTTTCAAGGTAAACCATTCAACAACACAATGCGTATTAAGTCACTTCAGTCATGTCTTTTTGACACTATAAACTATACCCTGCCAGGCTCCTCTGTCCATAGGATTCTCCAGGCAAGAATACTGGAGTGGATCTATGCCCTAACCACTGATGCCAAAGAAGCTAAAGATGACCAGTTCTATGAAGACCTACACCACCTACTAGAACACCAAAAAAGATTCATCAAAAGATTCGTACAAAAGTAGGAAGTTAAGAGATACCCAGAATAACACGCAAATTTGGCCTCGGAGTACAAAATTATGCAGGGCAAAGGCTAACAGAGTTCTGTCATGAGAACACACTGGTCATAGCAAACAACCATTCTGAACAACCAAAGAGATGACTCTACACACGGACATCACCAGATGGTCAATACTAAAATCAGACCGATCATGTTCTTTGCTGCCAAAGATGGAGAAGCTCAGCAAAAAGAGATGACTGTGGCTCAGATCTCAAGCTCCTTATTGCAAAATTCAGGCCTAAATTGAAGAAAGTAGGGAAAACTATCATGGCATTCAGGTATGAGCTAAGTCGAATCCCCTATGATTATACAGTGGAAGTGACAAATAGATTCAAGGGACTAGATCTGACAAACAAGAGTGCCTGAAGAACTATGGACAGAGGTTCGTAACACTGTAGAGGAGGTGGTAACCAAAGAAAAAGAATGCAAAAAGGCAGAGTGGGTATCTGAGGAGGGTTTACAAATAGCTGAGAAAAGAAAAGAAGTGAAAGCCAAGGGAGAAGGAGAAAGAAAAGAAGTGAAAGGCAAAGGAGAAGGGGAAAGATATACCCAACTGAATGCAGAGTTCCAGAGAATAGCAAGAAGGGATAGGAAGTGCAAATAAACAGTGCAAAAAATAGAGGAAAGCAATAGAATGGAAAGACTAGAGATCTCTTCAAGAAAACTGGAGATACCAAGGGAACGTTTCACGCAAGGATGAGCACAATGAAGGATAGAAATGGAAAGGACATTAACAGAAGCAGAAGAGATTAAGACGAGGTGGCAAGAATACACAGATGAACTATACAAGAAATGTCTTAATGACCTGGATAACCACAATGCTGTGGTCACTCACCGAGAGCTGGACATCTTGGAATGTGAAGTCATGGGCCTCAGAAAGCTTTACTATGAACAAAGCTAGTGGAGGTGATGGAATTCTAGCTGAGCTATTAAAAATCCTAAAAGAAGATGCAGTTAAAGGGCTGTACTCAATATCCTAGCAAATTTGGAAAACTCAGCAGTGGCTATAGGACTGGAAAAGGTCAGTTTTCATTCCAATCCTAAAGAAGGGCAATGCCAAAGAATGTTCCAACTACCATACAATTGTGCTCATTTCAGATGCTAGCAAGTTTATGCTCAAAATCCTTCAAGCTAGGCTTCAGCAGTACTCGAACCCAGAACTTCCAGATGTACAAGCTGGGTTTGGAAGAAACAGAGGGACGAGAGATCAAATTGACATTCATTTGATCATGGAGAAAGTAAGGGAATTCCAGAAAGACATCTACCTCTGTTTCACTGACTACACTAACCTTTGACTGTGTGGATCACAACAATCTGTGGAAAATTCTTAAAGAGATGGGAATACCAGACCACCTTACCTGTCTCCTGAGAAACCTGTATGTGAGTCAAGAAGTAACAGTTAGGACTGGACATGGAACAGTGGACTTGTTCAAAATTGGGAAAGGAGAATGACAAGGCTGTATATCATCGCCTTGCTTATTTAACTTATATGCAGAGTACATCATGAAAAGCTGTGGGTTGGATGAATCACAAACTGGAATCAAGACTGCCAGGAGAAATATCAAAAACCTCAACATGCAGATGGTATCAATCTAATGACAAAAAGTGAAGAAGAACTAAAGAGCTTCTTGATGACAGTGAAAGAGGAGAGTGAAAAGCTAGGTTAAAACTCAACATTCAAAAAAATGAAGATCATGGCAACGGTCCCATCACTTCATGGCAAGAGAACGGAAAAAAGTGGAAGCAGTGACAGATTTTATTTTCTTGGACTCCAAAATCACTGTGAACAGTGACTACAGCCAAGAACTTAAAAGATGCTTGCCCCTTGGAAGAAAAGCTATGACAAACCTAGGGAGTATATTAAAAGGCAGAGACATTACTTTACCAACAAAGGTCTGTATAGTCAAAGCTATGGTTTTTCCAGTAGTCATGTAGAGATGTGAGTTGGACCATAAAGGATGAGCACCAAAGAATTGATGCTTTTGAATTGTGGTTTTGGAGAAGATTCTTGAGAGTCCCTTGGACTGCAAGGAGATCAAACCAGTCAATCCTAAAGGATATCAACCCTGACTATTCATTGGAAGGACTGATGTTGAAGCTGAAGCTCCAATACTCTGGCCACCAGATGCAATGAGCTGACTCACTGGAAAAGACTCTGATTCTGGGAAAGGTTGAAGGCAAGAGGAGAAGAGGGTGGTAGATGATGAGATGGTTAGACAGCATCATGGACATGAATTTGAGCAACTTTTGAACTGTGGTATTGGAGAAGACTCTTGAGAGTCCCTTGGACTGCAAGGAGATCCAACCAGTCCATCCTAAAGGAGATCAGTTCTGGGTGTTTATTGGAAGGACTGATGTTGACGCTGAAACTCCAATACTTTGGCCACCTGATGCGGAGAGCTGACTCATTTGAAGAGACCCTGATGCTGGGAAAGATTGAGGGCAGGAGGAAAAGGGGACGACAGAGGATGAGATGGTTAGATGGCATCACTGACACAATGGACATGGGTTTGGGTGGACTCCGGGAGTTGGTGATGGACAGGGAGGCCTGGTGTGCTGTGGTTCATGGGGTTGCAAAGAGTTGGACATGACTGAGCAACTGAACTGGACTGAACTCTATTTAACAGCATCAATCTTCAAATGTTCTGCTGTATTAATTGACAGGCAGCACGACAGAACTCTTTCTGTAATATACCACATGCACCCAGAAACACTAGAATACTGGCTTAGTCACTGAAAAGCACTCTGGGACACTTTAAATGTCTTTGATTACAAAAGTTTGTCCTGTGAAAAATATTTTTAATTTAATGTCACCTAACATGAGCATTAACTGATCTTTCCCACTAAACCTGAAGATTCCACTTACCTACCTACAGCGATTCACACAATTTGTCTGGCCTGATCATCCCACAGGCCAACAGGACTTGGGGATACCCTAGGGCCACTATCCCGGACACAATCCTCACTAAACTGTTTCCAAAACAGCTTATACTTGACATTGCTAATAATCTGCTACTTTATATATTCTGAAGCCTTGGTCTCCAGTTCCTATTGGGATTTTTTGTTGTTCCTCATTTGTGCTTTGAAGTTTCTCTCTTATTTTTTAACATTTGTTTATTTTTGGCTGAGCTGGGTCTTTGTTTCTGTGCAGGCTTTTCTTTAGTTGCAAGGAGTGGGGGCCACTCTCCAGTTGCTGTGCACAGACTTCTCATTGTCGGGCTCTAGGGTGTGTGGGCTTCAGTAGTTATGGCTCCCATGCTCCAGAGCACAGACTCAATAGCTGTGACACACAGGCTTAGATCTCCGAAGCATGTGGATCTTCCTGGACTAGGGATTGAACCTGTGTCTCCTGCACTGACAGGTGGATTCTTTATCACTGAGGTGCCAGGGAATCTCCATATTGTTTCTTATCAGCCCATGTTTGCTCTGGATGATCCTATCAACCTTAAAAGTTTAACCAATTTATTCAGTATCAAGCTAAAAACATTGAAAGCATGCATTCTTTCTGATGTGATGGTATTAATAAGGACTTTAGCTGAAAGTGAAGCTCCAATACACTGACCATCTGATGCAAAGAACCGATTCATTGGTAAAGACCCTAACGCTGGGAAAGATTGAAGGCAGGAGGAGAAGGGGACGACAGAGGACGAGATAGTTGGATGGCATCACCAACTCAAAGGACATGAGTTTGAACAAGCTTCAGGAGATGGTGAGGGACAGGGAAACCTGGTGTGCTGCAATTCATGGGGCTGCAAAGAGTTGGACACGACTGAACAACTACAAATGTACTATTGGAGTTGGTTGGGTAGTATTTGGTTGAGGATTTTTACATCTATGTTCATCAGTGATTTTGGTCTGTAATTCTCTTTTTTGTGTGTGATATCTTTGTCTGGTTTTGGTTTCAGATGCCCTCACAGGATGACTTTAGAAGTATTCCTTCCTCTGCATATTTTTGGAACAGCTTGGGAAGGACAGGTGTTAACTCTTCTCTACGTGTTTTATAGAATTCACCTATAAAGCCATATGGTCCTGGACTTTTGTTTTCTAGAAGTTTTAAAAATACTGATTGAATGTCATTACTTGTAATTGACTGTTCATATCTTCTATTTTTCCCTTGTTCAGTCTTGAGAGATTATACTTTTCTAAGAACTTCTGCATTTCTTCTAGGTTGTCCATTGTATTGTTATATAGTTCCTTAAGGTAGCCTCATAATTTTTTTTTTTTTTTTTTGCATTTCTGTGGTGCTGGTTGTAACTTCTCCTTTTTCATGTCTGATTTTATTTATCTGGGTCCTTTCTCTTTTTTCTTGATGAGTCTGGCTAAAGATTTATTGATTTTGCTTGCTTTTTCAAAAAGCCAGCTTTAGTTTCATTGATCTTTTCTATTTTTTTTCTTTAGCCTCTATTTTATTTATTTCTGCTCTAATCTTTATAATTTCTTTCCTTCTACTAACTTTGGATTTTGTCTGTTTTTCTCTTTCTAGTTCCTTTAGGTATAAGATTGGGTTGCTTATTTGAAACGTTTCTTGTTTCCTGGGGTAAGCTTGTATTGCTATAAATTTTCCTTTAGAATTGCTTCTGCTGTTTCCCACAGGTCCTGGATCACTGTGTGTTCATTTTCATTTGTCTTCAGGTACTTTTTTTTAAATTTCATCTTTGATTTCTTCACTGACCCATTGATTGTTTAGCAGCTTATCATTTAAGCCTCCATATGTTTGTATTTTTTAGAGTTTTTTTCCCCTGTACTTAACTTCTAGTATCATAGTATTGAGGTCAGAAAAGATAATAAGATAAAAGATCTATACTTGGAAAACTATAAGACACAGATGAAAGAAATGAAAGGCAACACAAACAGATGAAAGATATGCCATGATCATTAATTGGAAGAATAGTGCTAAAATGACCATACTACCCAAGGCAATCCACGGATTCAATGTAATCCCTATCAAAGCAAAAGGGCATTTTTCACAGAACTAGAATAAATAATTTTAAAATTTCTATAGAAACACAAAATACCCCAAAATAGCCAAAACCATCTTGAGAAAGAAGAACAGACCTGGTTTCAGACTACACTACAAAGCTGTAGTAATCAAAATGCTATGCTAATGGCATAAAAACACAAAGAGATCAATGGAACAGAAGAGAGAGCACAAAACCCCACACATTTATGGTCAATTAATCTATGACAGAGGCAGGAATGAACAATGCAGAAAAGACAGTGTCTTCAATAAGTGGTTCTGGGAAAATTGGACAGCTACATGTAAAAGAATAAAATTAGAACACTCTCTAACACCACATACAAAAATAAACTTAAAATAGATTAAAGATCTAAATGTAAGAAAAGACACTATAAAACTACTAAAAGAAAATAGGCAGATTACTCTGACATAAATGGCAGCAATATTTCTTTTTTTATCTGTCTCCTAAAGCAAAGAAAGCAAAAGCAAAAACAAAAGGGACGTAATTAAACTTAAAAGCTTCTGGACAGCAAATGAGACCATAAACAAACTAAACAACAACGTTCTGAGTAGGAAAAAACATTTGCAAACAATATGATCAATAAGGGGTTAATATCCAACACATATAAACAGTTGATACAAGTCAACATCAAAAAGACAAATCCAATTAAAAATGGGCAGAAAAACTGAACATTTTTCCAAAGAAGACATACAGATGGCCAATAAACACATGAAAAATACCCAACATTGCTAATCATCAGGAGCAAATCAAAACCACAATGAAGTATCGGCTCACACTAGTCAGAAAGACCATCATTGAAAAAGAACAGAAATAACAAATGTTGGCAAGAATGTAGAGAAAAAGGAATCCTTGCTCACTGTTTGTGGAATGTAAATTCCACAAAAAGGCAAAATTGGTGCAGCCACTGTGAAAAACAGAATGGAGGTTTTGCAGAAAATTAAAAACACAATTACCATATGGCCTACCATATGACCTAGCAATTGTGTTCCAGGGTAAATATCCAAAAAAAACAAAAAACAAACCTCAAGAACACTCATTTGAAAAGATCCATGCACCCCAATGTTTAAGAGTGCATTATTTACAATTGCCAAGATATGGAAGTGACTTAAGTGTCCATCAACAGATGAATGGATGAAGATGTGGGGTGTGTATATATCTATATATTTGTATGTATACACACACACATATGATGGAATTTACTCAGTCACAAAAAAGAATGAAAACTTTCCATCTGCAGCAAAATGAATAGACCTGAAAGGCATTATGCTTAGTAAAGCAAGTCAGAGAAAGATAAATCCTGTACGATATCACTTATATGTGGAATCTAAAACATACAACTAGTGAATGAAACAAAAAGAAACAGGCTCACAGATTTAAAGAACAAACTAGTGGTTATCAGAGGGGAGAGAGAACAGGGAAAGGGTAGGGAGAAAAAGGTTATTATATAAAATCATTTGTGGGAAAGTTTTTGTACGTGTGTGTGAATGTGCATATGTGTGTTACTTAGTTTTATTTTATTATAGCGAAAGGATGGAGATTAACATCAGCCAAAGGAAAAAGCATACAGGGAAGAGTCCAGAAAGCTAAATTCAGAGCTTCCAGTTGTCTTTTTCATAGAATCAAGGGAGCAAGATTCTCCTGGTAATGATGTGTGAAAAAAGCATGAACTTTGCCAAACAGGAAACCCAACGAAGCCTTGGTGTCAAGAGCGTTAAATAGGGGTCCATCTTGCATGCATAGTTGCCAGCCCATCAGGGCTGATTTGACCACCTCCACTTCCAATCCTGACGAAGTCAAGCTGTAAAACTGAAAGTCCACGCCCTTCCTCATGCTGTGGGTGTGGCTCTGAGGTCCTGGGCAAATCACACAATTACTATCTGACCCACTCCAGTATTCTTGCCTGGAGAATCCCATGGACGGAGGAGCCTGGTGGGCTACAGTCCACGGGGTCGCAAAGAGTCGGACACAACTGAGAGACTTAAACACCCAAAAAAGATGTCCTTTTCATTATAGGGGACTGGAATGCAAAAGTAGGAAGTCAAGAAACACCTGGGGTAACAGGGAAATTTGGCCTTGGAGTACAGAATGAAGCAGGGCAAAGGCTAATAGAGTTTTGCCAAGAGAATGCACTGGTCATAGTAAATACCCTCCTTCCAACAACACAAGAGAAGACTCTGCACATGGACATCACCAGATGGTCGACACCGAAATCACATTGATTATATTCTTTGCAGCCAAAGATGGAGAAGCTCTATACAGTCAGCAAAAATAAGACCAGGAGCTGACTGTGGCTCAGATCATGAACTCCTTATTGCCAAATTCAGACTTAAACTGAAGAAAGTAGGGATAACCACTAGACCGTTCATGTATGACCTAAATCAAATCCCTTCTGACTATACAGTGGAAGTGAGAAATAGATTTAAGGGACTAGATCTGATAGACACAGAGCCTGATGAACAATGGATGGAGGTTCGTGACATTGTACAGGAGACAGGGATCAAGACCATCCCCATAGAAAAGAAATGCAAAAAGGCAAAATGGTTGTCTGAGGAGGCCTTACAAATAGCTGTGAAAAGAAGAGAAGCGAAAAGCAAAGGAAAAAAGGAAAGATATTCCCATTTGAATGCACAGTTCCAAAGAATAGCCAGGAGCGATAAGAAAGCCTTCCTCAGCGATCAATGCAAAGAAATAGAGGAAAACAACAGAATGGGAAAGACTAGAGATCTCTTCAAGAAAATTAGAGTTACCAAGGGAACAATTCATGCAAAAATGGGCTCAATAAAGGACAGAAATGGTATGGACCTAACAGAATCAGAAGATATTAGGAAGAGGTGGCAAGAATACACAGAAGAACTGTACAAAAAAGATCTTCATGACCCAGATAATCACAATGGTGTGGTAACTCACCTAGAGCCAGACATTCTGAACTGTGAAGTCTGGTGGGCCTTAGAAAGCATCACTACGAACAAAGGTAGTGGAAGTGATGGCATTCCATCAGTTGAGCTATTTCAAATCCTGAAAGATGATGCTGTGAAAGTGCTGCACTCAATATGCCAGCAAATTTGGAAAACTCAGCAGTGGCCACAGGACTTGGAAAAGGTCAGTTTTCATTCCAATCCCTAAGAAAGGCAATGCCAAAAAATGCTCAAACTACCGTACAATTGCACTCATCTCACATGCTAGTAAGGTAATGCTCAACATTCTCCAAGCCAGGCTTCAGCAATACGTGAACCGACAACTTCCAGATGTTCAAGCTGGTTTTAGAAAAGGCAGATGAAGCAGAGATCAAATTGCCAATATCTGCTGGATCATCGAAAAAGTAAGAGAGTTCCTGAAAACATCCAGAAATATGCTTTATTGACTACGCCAAAGCCTCTGTCTGTGTGGATCACAATAAACTGTGGAAAATTCTGAAGGAGATGGGAATACCAGACCACCTGACCTGCCTCTTGAGAAACCTGTATGCAGGTCAGGAAGCAACAGTTAGAACTGGACATGAAACAACAGACGGTTCCAAATAGGAAAAGGAGTACGTTAAGGCTGTATACTGTCACCCTGCTTACTTAACTTTATATACAGAGTACATCATGAGAAATGCTGGGCTGGAAGAAGCACAAGCTGGAATCAAGATTGCAGGGAGAAATATCAATAACCTCAGATATGCAGATGACACCACCCTTACAGCAGAAAGTGAAGAGAAACTAAAAAGTCTCTTGATGAAAGTGAAAGAGGCGACTGAAAAATTTGGCTTAAAGCTTAACATTCAGAAAACTAAGATCATGGCATCTGGTCCCATCACCTCATGGGAAATAGACGGGGAGACAGTGGAAACAGTGTCAGACTTTATTTTTTTGGGCTCCAAAATCACTGCAGATGGTGACTGCAGCCATGAAATTAAAAGACGCTTACTCCTTGGAAGGAAAGTTATAACTAACCTAGATAGCATATTAAAAAGCAGAGACATCACTTTGCCAACAAAGGTCCGTCTGGTCAAGGCTATGGTTTTTCCAGTGGTCATGTATGGATGTGAGAATTGTACTGTGAAGAAAGCTGAGCACCGAAAAATTGATGGTTTTGAACTGTGGTGTTGGAGAAAACTCTCGAGAGTCCCTTGGACTGTAAGGAGATCCAACCAGTCCATCCTGAAAGAGATAAGTCCTGGCTGTTCATTGGAAGGACTGATGCTGAAGCTGAAACTCCAATACTTTGGCCACCTCATGCAAAGAGATTACTCATTGGAAAAGACCCTGATGCTGGGAGGGATTGGGTGCAGGAGGAGAAGGGGATGACAGAGGATGAGATGGGTGGATGGCATCACTGACTCAATGGGCATGAGTTTGAGTAAACTTCGGGAGTTTGTTTTGGACAGGGAGGCCTGGCGTGCTGCAACTCATGGGGTCGCAAAAAGTCGGACACGATTGAGCGACTGAACTGAACTGACTGATCTACTTACATAATTACTATCACAAGGCCTTGGGGTAAATGAAGACATTCCTATCAACATAACATTCCAAGGGTCTAGAGATTACCTCCTAGAAACTGAGGCAAAGAAGAGACATTTCTCTGCCTGAGGTTCGAATCTTACTACACAATCTGTACCTGGCCTTTACCGAAGGCTCTTTGAGAGCAAAATATATTTATGTGGGAATCTACTTTCAGTATAGCATTTATATGACACATGACAACAGTAAAAAACAAGCCCATCTTATAAAGCCATTACATACATTTTTGTATTTGTATACCAACTTCTTCTTTGATCTACCTCTATTTGTACTTTATAATAAACTTAGCTGATGGATAGCTGAATCAGTTTTCCCTCAAACTACTCATTTGCCATCTCTTTTATTTTTTGGCTGCACTGAGTGGCTTGTGAGATCTTAGTTCCCCAACAACAGACCCAGGCCCTCAGCAGTGAGAGCAGAGTCCTAACCACTGGATCACCAGGGAACTCTCTGCCATCAGTATTATATCCTGAAAAGCCTTTAACTCAATTCCCCGATATATTTGACCATCAACAGAAATATAACCTCAGCAACAATACATTGTATTATGATACACTGTATGATACGACAGATGTAACTTACATACAACACTATATGGTCAACATAATACACTGTAGATTTAAAATTTGTAAACAGAGTAGATGTCCTGTGAAGTGTTCTTTCTGAAGTAAAATACTCAAAAGATACTGGCACATTACTAGAGTCCTACTCAGTCATCAACAATTGGTTCAGTCGATCTCCCAAAGCAAAGTCACTCGGTTTGCAGGCTTTCATCTTCTCAGGTTCCAAAAGGAGGAGCAGTCTTGGCAATATATGGCTGCATTCTTTGCAACATCTGCCAAAACTGAATTAAGATACAGTATCATCTCTTACCTTGAGCCTCTCAGGGCACCAATGGAATGACTTCTCTTGTTGTATGCCCTATTTATTCATTCTTTTACTCTCAGCTATCAGTTCAGTCCAGCACTCAGTCATATCGGACTCTTTGTGACCCCATGGACGGCAGCACACCAGGCGTCCTATCCATCACCAACTCCCTGTCCATAAGCCTCTTATCCATATCCATCAGAAGGCAGAGAGAATGAAAACTACAATCACAGAAAACGAACCAAACTGATCACAAGGACCACAGCCTGGTCTAACTCAATGAAACTATGAGCCATGCCGTGTAGGGCCACCCAAGACGGACGGGTCATGGTGGAGAGTTTTGACAAAACATGGTCCACTGGAGAAGGGAATGGCAAACTACTTCAGTATTCTAGCCTTGAGAACCCCATGAACAGTATGAAAAGGCACAAAGATAGGACACTGAAAGATGAACTCTCAGCTATATTTCTCCTTTTCTCCATTTATCACTGAATTTGACCCAAACTTTTCCACTTCTGGAAGGGACACTTTTCAAAGTGTGGCCACTGTGCTGGTTCAGGCTGCCAGGAGCAACACCAGTCTACCAAATGCTTCCCCTTCAGCCCTCTCTCATTTACACAGAGTATCATTCTAGTGGTCTATCACAACCACTAGGTAATATAGCTGTGTTCACTGTCAACCCCAATTTTGCCAGATGAGGTGAACACACAACCTGTCATTAGGCCTTTAGGAATTCTGGTGTAAAAGTTTAAAAGTAGAGTTAAAGTTTCTTGCTTAGGAATTAGCCCTGCTTCTGGCCCCTGTAATTGCAGCCCTACTCCTAGGACCACTGAATCAGGTAGGAATAAAAGAAAGTTGAGGTGTTGTGAGGGGAAACTGTATAATCATACCAGCAACATCTCCATCTCCCTGTTCCCCAGGTACTTCTGAAAAGTGAAGGACTCTATCTATTGAAGACCTTGCTTTGATTGCCTTCACATCCAGTGTGACCCATTCTGTTACATCTCCTTCATACCTGTGAAGACGTGTAAGCCAGCCCTTCATGCTTTATCTCCCCCAGTTTTAGATAACAAGTGTCCAGTTGCCTATTCTAAATCTCAATCAAAGCACTACTCCTAGGATATCTCTTGGCTCATTACTGAACATTATGGATTGTTCCTGTGAATTGAACTACGTCCCCCCTTCAAATTTATATTTTGAAGCCCTAACCCTCAATATGGTTGTATTTGGAGATAGATCCTTTAAGGAGGTAATTAAATTTAAATGAGGTAACAAGAGAGCCTTAAATGAATAGGGCTGGTGTCACTATAAAAAGAGGGACATGCACAGAGAAAATGCTATGTGAGGACACAGTGAGAAGGTTGCAAACAAAGCAACAAACAAAGGATTAATATTTAAAATATACAAACAGCTCATGGAGCTCAAAATCAAAAAAATAAACATCTCAGTCAAAAAATGGGCAGAAGACCTAAATAGACATCCCTCCAAAGAAGATTTACAGATGACCAACAAACATATGAAAAGATGCTCAACATCATTAATTATAAGAGAAATTCAAATCAAAACTACAATGAGGTATCACCTCACATGGATCAGAATGGCCATCATCAAAAGTCTACAAACAATAAATGGTGTAGAGGGTGTGGAGAAAAGGGAATGCTCTTACACCACTGGTGGGAAGGCAAACTGATACAGCTACTTTGGAGAACAGTATGGAGGTTCCTTAAAAAACTGAACATAGAACTACCCTATGACCCAGCAATCCGACTAATGGGTATATACCCCAAGAAAATAATAATTCAAAAGGACACATGTACCCCAATCACTGCAGCACTATTTACAATAGCCAAGAAATGGAAGTAACCTAAGTGTCCAACGACAGATGATGGATAAAGACAATGTGGTACATACACACAATGGACTATTACTCAGCCACCAAAGAAACGAAATAGAGTCATTTGTAGAGACATAAATGGGCCTAGAGCCTGTCACACAGAGTGAAGTAAGTCAGAAAAAGAAACACAAATATCACATATTCATGGATATATATTCCCTGGTGGCTAAGACAGTAAAGAATCTGCCTGCAACGTGGAAGACCCGGGTTCAGTCCCTGGGTGAGGAAGATCCCCTGGAGAAGGGAATGGCAATCCACGCCAGTATTCCTGACTGCAGAGTTCCATGGACAGAGGAGCCGGGTGGGCTATAGCCCATGGGGCCACAAACAGTCAGACAAAACTGAGCAACTAACATTTTCACATAGAATCTAGAAAAATGGTATAGATGAACCTATTTCCAAAGCAGGAATAGAGACACAGACCTAGAGAAACGCCATGTGGATAGGGGAGGGAGGGTAGAGTAGGACAAACTGGGAGATTAGGACTGACCACATGTAAATAGCAAGTGGGAAGCTGCTACAAAGCGCAGAAAGCTCTACCTGGTGCTCTGTAAGAACCTGGGAGGGGTCAGTCAGGGAGTGGGGGTCCAAGAGGAAAGGGGTAAATGTAAACATACAGCTGATTTACTTCATTGTAAAGAAGAAACTAACACATCATAAAGGAATCATATTCCAATAATTTTTTTAATATCTACAAAAAAAGCAGTATCCGAGCCTATTATATTATTTTCAAAAGCATGTAACATGTCTCTTTACTTCTTTGCAACCCCTTGTACTATAAGAAAAATTTTTTTCATGAAAAACAGTTTGGTGATTCAAGCTTCTGACAAAGTACGACTGGAAACTGAGAACAGAGGAAGGAATTAATTATTACTCAGTTAATGAGAAAGTATTAATGAATAGCCAAGAGAACACATACAGCACATCTAAATAATGTATTAATAAACTCTTCTCTAAAATACATTAGGGTGTGCTTTAATCTACTACCTTTACTATGTGTGTGTTTGTGTGTATAAGTGTGTGAGTTTGTGTATAAAGTGGCTTCAGTCATGTCCAACTCTTTGTGACCCTGTGGGCAGTAGCCTGCCAGGCTCCTCTGTCCATGGGATTCTTCAGGCAAGAATACTGGAGTGGATTGCCATGCCCTCCTCCAGGGGATCTTCAAGACCCAGGGATTGAACCCGAGTCTCTTACATCTCCTGCATTGGCAAGCAGGTTCTTTACGACTATCTCCACCGTCATTCTCAAACCTTATGCTGAAGATGATAGTTCCACTGTTGCCATGATACCATCCTTCTTTTTGACTGTGGGTTAGGACAACTATATATAGAGTAGTATTATCACATGCAAAGGATCCAAATGCAAAAGATGTACAGAAAAACGGGACATCTGTGCAGGTGCACAGACATATGCAAACCACAATGGGCCCATTAGCCTTTTCCAGGGGATCTTCCTGACCCAGAGATTGAACCTGGGTCTCCTGCATTGCAGGCAGATTCATTACTACCTGAAGCCCTGTTAGCCAGCCACACTTCACCACAATTCAGCTTTATGCCTCAAAATGCTTTAGAGAATCGAGAGTAGTTTGCTTTAAAGTACCTATAAACAATTATCTTGAACTAAAGTAAGGCAAGCCTTGTCATTTGAATAGAAAAGTTTAATTCTATATCTGCTGAAGAAAAAAACAAAAACAAAAAACCCTGTTGTCAAACTTGAAAGGGCAAAAGCAGCTTTACAAAGTTGTTACAAGAACATATAAAATCCAAACCACACTTATAAAGGGAGTCTCCTGGCCATCTCAAAAGGAACATCTTTGGGTGAGACGAGATCACAAATGTTAGTCAGTTAATGCTGAGAGCTAATTGTTAGGTAGGCTGATAAAGAGTCTGGGGCCCTCAAGGAGGAAGGGGTCCAGGGCTTTCAAGATGGAGAAAGGGAAAAATGTTTTTTTTTGCTACATTGCTTTCCTTTAATCACTTAACATGTGTTTTTCCTAAACTCTAAGTTGTAGTGACAACAATCTTTAAGACTAACTTTCTTTAAGACCAGAGCTGATAGTTACACAACAAAACAACTCATCTTAAACTATGTAGCAGAAAATTGTATTAAAGATTTACTGAGCATGGCCCTGCCCATCAGAATAAGACTGCAGGTTCCCCCTCAGTCAGTCTTTCCTACCAGGAAGCTTCCATAAGCCTCTTATTCTTCTCCATCAGACAGACTGGAAACCACAATCACACAAAACTAACCAATCTAATCACATGGTCCACAGTTAGTTCAGTTAGTTAATTCAGTCGCTCAGTCGTGTCCAACTCTTTGCGACCCCATGAATCGCAGCATGCCAGGCCTCCCTGTCCATCACCAACTCCCGGAGTTTACTCAAACTCATGCCCATGGAGTTGGTGATACCATCCAGCCATCTCATCCTCTGTCATCCCCTTCTCCTCCTGCCCCCAATCCCTCCCAGCATCAGGGTCTTTTCCAATGAGTCAACTCTTCGAATGAGGTGGCCAAAGTATTCGAGTTTCAGCTACATGGTTCACAGTGTGGTCTAACTCAATGAAACTATGAGCCATGCCAAGTAGGTCCACCCAAGACGGATGGGTCATGGTAGAGAGTTCTAACAAAGTGTGGTCCACTGGAGAAGGGAATGGCAAACCACTTCAGTATTCTTGCCTTGAGAACCCCATGAACAGTATGAAAAGGCAAAAACACAGGACACTGAAAGATGAACTCCCCAGGTCAGTAGGTGCCCAATATGCTACTGGAGATCAGTGGAGAAATAACTCCAGAAAGAATGAAGAGACGGAGCCAAAGCAAAAACAATACCCAGTTGTGGATGGGACTGGTGATAAAAGCAAGGTCCGATGCTGTAAACAGCAATATTGCATAGGAACCTGGAATGTTAGGTCCATGAATCAAGGCAAACTGGAAGTGGTCAAACAGGAGACAGTAAGAGTGAACATCAACATTTTAGGAATCAGTGAACTAAAATGGACTGGAATGGGTGATTTTAACTCAGATGACCATTATATCTACTACTTTGGACAGAAATCCCTTAGAAGAAATGGAGTAGCCATCATAGTCAACAAGAGTCCGAAATGCAATACTTGGATGCAATCTCAAAAACAACAGAAAGATTTTTGTTCATTTCCAAGGCAAACTATTCAATATCACGGTAATCCAAGTCTATGCCCCGACCAGTAATGCTGAAGAAGCTGAAGTTGAATGGTTCTATGAAGAGCTACAAGACCTTCTAGAACTAACACTCCAAAAAGATGTCCTTTTCATTATAAGGGACTGGGATGCAAAAGTAGGAAGTCAAGAAACACCTGGAGTAACAGGGAAATTTGGCCTTGGAGTACAGAATGAAGAAGGGCAAAGGCTAATAGAATTTTGCCAAGAGAACACACTGGTCATAGCAAACACCCTCTTCCAACAACACAAGAGAAGACTCTACACATGGACATCACCAGATGGTCAACACTGAAATCAGGCTGATTATATTCTTTGTAGCCAAAGATGGAGAAGCTCTATACAGTCAGCAAAAACAAGACCGGGAGCTGACTGTGGCTCAGATCATGAACTCCTTATTGCCAAATTCAGACTTAAATTGAAGAAAGTAGGGAAAACCGCTAGACCACTCAGGTATGACCTAAATCAAATCCCTTATGATTATACAGTGGAAGTGAGAAATGGATTTAAGGGACTAGATCTGATAGACAGAGTGCCTGATGAACTATGGACATCGTACAGAAGACAGGGATCAAGCCTGCCCTCAAGACAAAGAAATGCAAAAAGGCAAAATGGTTGTCTGAGGAGGCCATACAAATAGCTGTCAAAAGAAGAGAAGTGAAAAGCAAAAGAGAAAAGGAAAGATATAGCCATCTGAATGCAGAGTTCCAAAGAATAACAAAGAGATAAGAAAGCCTTCCTCAGTAATCAATGCAAAGAAATAGAGGAAAACAACAGAAGTGGAAAGACTAGAGATCTCTTCAAGAAAACTAGAGATACCAAGGGAACATTTCATGCAAAGATGAGCTCAATAAAGGACAGAAATGGTATGGACCTAACAGAAGCAGAAGATATTAAGAGGTGACAAGAATACACAGAAGAACTATACAAAAAAGATCATCATGACCCAGATAATCACAATGGTGTGATCACTCACCTCGAGCCAGACATCCTGGAATGTGAAGTCTGGTGGGCCTTAGGAAGCTTAGCCAGGAACAAAGCTAGTGGAGGTGATGGAATTCCAGTTGAGCTATTTCAAATCCTAAAAGATGATGCTGTGACAGTACTGCATTCAATATGCCAACAAATTTAGAAAACTCAGCAGTGGCCACAGAACTGGAAAAGGTCAGTTTTCATTCCAATCCCAAAGAAAGGCAATGCCAAAGAATGCTCAAACTACCGTACAATTGCACTCATCTCACATGCTAGTAAAGTAATGCTCAAAATTCTCCAAGTCAGGCTTCAACAGTACATGAACTGTGAACTTCCAGATGTTCAAGCTGGTTTTAGAAAAGGCAGAGGTAGCAGAGATCAAATTGCCAACATCCGCTGGATCATTGAAAAAGCAAGAGAGTTCCAAAAATATATCTACTTCTGCTTTATTGACTATGCCAAAGCCTTTGACTATGTGGATCACAACAAACTGGAAAATTCTGAAAGAGATGGGAATACCAGACCACCTGACCTGCCTCTTGAAATCTGTATGTAAGTCAGGAAGCAACAGGTAGAACTGGACATGACAACAGACTGGTTCCAAATAGGAAAAGGAGTACATCAAGGCTGTATATTGTCACCCTGCTTATTTAACTTATATGCAGAGTACATCATGAGAAATGCTGGGCTGGATGAAGCACAAGCTGGAATCAAGATTTCTGGGAGAAATATCAATAACCTCAGATATGCAGATGACACCACCCTTACGGCAAAAAGTGAAGAACTAAACAGTCTCTTGATGAAAGTGAAAGAGGAGAGCGAAAAAGTTGGCTTAAAGCTCAACATTCAGAAAATTAAGTTCATGGCATCCAGTCCCATTACTTCATAGCAAATAGATGGGGAAACAGTGGAAACAGTGGCAGTTTTATTTTTTGGGGCTCCAAAATCACTGCAGATGGTGATTGCAGCCAGATATTAAAAGACACTTACTTCCTGGAAGGAAAGTTATGACCAACATAGACAGCATATTAAAAAGTAGAGACATTAGTTTGCCAACAATAGTCCGTCTTGTTAAGGCTATGGTTTTTCCAGTAGTCAGGTATAGATGTGAGAGTTGGGCTATAAAAAAAGCTGAGCGCCAAAGAACTGATGCTTTTGAACTGTGTTGTTGGAGAAGACTCTTGAGAGTCCTTTGGACTGCAAGGAGATCCAACCAGTCCATCCTAAAGGAGATCAGTCCTGAATATTCATTGGAAGGACTGATGTTGAAGCTGAAACTCCAATACTTTGGCCACCTGATGCAAAGAGCTCACTTTTTTGAAGAGACCCTGATGCTGGCAAAGATTGAAGACAGGAAGAGAAGGGGACGACAGAGGATGAGATGGTTGGATGGCATCACCGACTCAATGGACATGAGTTTGAATGGACTCCGGTAGCTGGTGATGGACAGGGAGGCCTGGTGTGCTGCAATCCATGGGGTAGCAAAGAGTGGGATAGGACTGAGGGACTGAACTGAAACTATGTAACAATGTATCCTCCTGGAGTACTTGTTTCTCCTTCTGAAGAACCTTCTGACTAATACTGTTATCTTAAAATGTATATTGTGGGAATGGGTCTGGTAAAACCTTCCTATTGTTAGTTCTAATCTTGTTAATTTAAGATGTATGTTATGGGAATGAGTCTGTGAAAATATATAAGGCCTTGATAAGACTAGCCAGTGGGCCACTCCCTCTCCCCCTTCTCATGTCTGTGTCAGAAGCTTTCTCTGTCCTTTTTTGTACTTTAATAAAACTGCTACATAAAAATTCTTGAGTGATCAAGCCTGAAGCTAAATCTTTTGCAGAGATCACAAATCTGACATCATTCACTGTAAGCTATCAGTGCTAGACAATAACAATACAGTAAGCCATTTCTCCAATATATATTAAAAAAAAAAAAAAAGTATGGTTTCCTATCAATACCTTTAACGAATGAATAAAATCTTGCAATATGTTTCCAAAACACTGAAATAACATAAGCCTGGCATGACTGATAGTAACAGTTCTAAATTTAATGATTCCTTTATGCATGTTCAAATTTCTAGGCACCAAAAGCAACTGAAAACATGTTTGGGTAGAAATTTGTTCAAAGGAACTCTGTAGGAAGAAAGGCAAGAAAATGGTTAGGGCTAACTATTTGTTATTTTATATTCTTTATACAAGTGGATAAGGCAATGGCAACCCACTCCAGTACTCTTGCCTGCAAAATCCCATGGACGGAGGAGCCTGGGAGGCTACAGTCCATGGGGTCACGAAGAGTCGGACACGACTGAGCAACTTCACTTTCACTTTTCACTTTCATGCATTGGAGAAGGAAATGGCAACCCACTCCAGTGTTCTTGCCTGGAGAATCCCAGGGACGGCGGAGCCTGTTGGGCTGCCGTCTATGGGGTCGCACAGAGTCGGACACGACTGAAGCGAGTTAGCAGCAGCAGCAACAGCAGCACTCTTTGTACAAGTCAGTATTTGTCTTTCTGTTGCTTAGCTTCTATTGTCAAATGCTCTAATAATACCACTACTGTAAATAAAAACGATATATGAACATTTCTTCTCTGGCCTCAAGCTACAAAACCATGAAGAGCAAACTGAAAACAAACAGAAAAACAAAATAAATCCCTACTATGAACCAGGGTACTATTTCATACTGCTGGTAGGAACATAAATTAGTACAGGCTCTACAGACGGCTTCCCTGGTGACTCAGACAGTAAAGCGTCTGTCTGAAATGCGCGAGACGCAGATTTGATCCCTGGTCGGGAAGATCCTGGAGAAAGAAATGGCAACCCACTCCAGTATTCTTGCCTGGAGAATTCCATGGACAGAGAAGCCTGGTGCAGGCTACAGTCCATGGGTTGCAAAGAGTCAGACACGACTGAGCAACTTCACTTCACTACAGACAGCAATAATGAAATCTCATCCTACAAACACACTTTACTAATTACGAAATAACACATTCCAAGTTTTTCACTGTAACACTGTTTTTAACAATGGCAAAAGAGTTCATTGGTTGGCACTGATTAAAAATAGTAAAATTACACAATGGAATATTCTTCATCTATAAAAAAAGCATAGGAAAGCTCATGCTTTGAAAAGAGCTTTAGGAAATATTGCCAACTTGAGGCAGGGAAATGGTACTGAACAGAGTATACAGTATATCAGCTACCTTTTGTGTAAGAAAGGGGAAGGATAACACTATAGATTAACATACATTGGAAAACTATAAAAAGAACTAACAAAACCAGCAACCTACAGAGGAGGGCATACCTAAGGAGGAGGGAAATAGAGGGCAGATGTGGAAACATTTTTTCAATGGATAGCGTTGTACACTTTGTTTAAAAAAAAAAAAATCTCCAGCCAGTTAAAGAAAAATTATACACAATTTATTTTTCCCCAATCTGTTCTGGCATGCTTCCAATGATATCAGTCACCTGGATCAATGACAGTCAATGTGCATACTCTGTAGTATTTTCCACATGCTATGCCCAATTCAGTATTATCACCACTGCAGTGACGGACACCAGTTTTGGCCAAGATGGCACAGTACTCTGTTTCAGATTTCCTCAAGGCTGGGCAGTTGTTGGCAAGGATGGCCAGTTTTGCTTTGCCTTGTCTGAACATTTTCAAAGTCTGCTTGTACCCAACTACATACATTCCACTTTTTGTAAACAATTGGAGCACAGCGTTGATTGACCCCAGTGACTTTTACATCTCCTTTGTGGCCACCGTCTTTCTACCTTAGGAGCAGGAAGCCCCCAACCAGGAGCAGCCACCAAGATGGCCAGGGAGCAAGAAAGGTGTGTGCTGTATTGTTATATGAACCATGTACATAGATTATCTATCCTCCCTCACCCCACAAAACAGAACATAAAATTCAAAAATTAATACTAGTAATTACCTCTACAAGGGGATGGGAGTGAAGGTGATGAAGGGCAAGGGTGACAGCAGTGGGATTGCTAGATCATATGGCAGTTCTATTTTTAATTTTTTAAGGAACCTCCATAGTGTACTCTTCAAAGTACAACTTTCAATACCCTTGTGTATATTGCCAAATGATCTTTGATAAGGATACCAAGACCACTAAAAGAAGAAACAATAGTTTCTTCAAAAACAGTGTTGGGAAAAACTGGATACTCACATGCAAAAGAATGAGGGTGGGCTCTAATCTTATACCATACCCCAAAATTAATTGAAAATGGATTAAGTTCCTAAACCTAAAGACCCCAAACTATAAAACTCTAAAACAGAACACTGGGGAAAACCTTATGATGTTTAATTTAGCAATTTTTTCTTAGATATGACAACAAAAGAACAGGAAACCAAAACAAAACTAGACAAATGGGACCATATTGAACATAAAAATGTTGTGCATCAAAAGACACAATAATCAGTGTGCAAAAGCAACCTACTGGAATGGTAAAAAATACTTGTAGATCATACATCTGATTAGGTGTACTATGTTAAGAATATAAAAGTAATTCCTACCACTAAACAGCAAACAAAACAAAAATCTGATTAAAAAATAGGCAGAGGATCTGCACAGATGTTTTTGCAAAGAAGATATACAAATGGCGAACAAGCACATGAAAAGATGCTCAACATCATTAATCATCAGAAAATGTAAATCAAAACCACAATGAGATATCACCTGACAACTGTTAGAATGACTATTATCAAAAAAGACAAGTACTGGTGAAGATGTGGAGAAAAGGGAACTCTCCTACACTCCTGACAGAAATGGTAAACTGGTGCAGCCACTGTGGAAAACACTATGGAGGTTCCTTAAAACATTAACAACAGAACTACCGTATGATCTAGCAAACCCACTGCTGGTATTTATTTAAAGGAAATGAAATCACTACTTGAAGAGATATCTATATTATCATGTTCACTGTGGTGTTATTCACAATAGCGAACATATTGTTGTTGCTCAGTCATGTCCAACTCTTTGCAACCCCATGGATTGCAGTACGCCAAGCTTCCCTGACCTATCCTGTCTCCCAGAGTTTGCTCAAACTCATGTCCATCAAGTCGGTGATGCCATCCAACCAGTTCATCCTACATCAGTCCCTCCAATAAACACCCAGGACTGATCTCCTTTAGGATGGACTGGCTGGATCTCCTTGCAGTCCAAGGGACTCTCAAGAGTCTTCTCCAACACCACAGTTCAAAACTTGCTCAAATTCATGTCCATTGAGTCAATGATGCTATCTAACCATCTCATCATCTACCACCCTCTTCTCCTCTTGCCTTCAATCTTTCCCAGCATCAGAGTCTTTTCCAATGAGTCAGCTCTTTGCATCTGGTGGCCAGAGTATTGGAGCTTCAGCTTCAGTATCAGTCCTTCCAGTGAACATGGAAACAACCTAAGAGTCCATTAGCAAATGAATGAAAAAGGATGTCACACACACACACACACACACACACACACACACACACACACACACATTACTTATGAACAAAGAAGAAAACTGTGCCATTTGTAACAATTCGGATGGACCTCGAGGGCATCATGCTAAGTGAAATAAGTCACATGAAGACAAATATCACTTATATGTGAAAGCTTAAACAGTCAAATCAATATAAACACCGTAGATTGGGGCAATTAACAGGGCTTGGAGGGGTTAGGTCAAAGGGGACAATCTTCTAGCTATAAGGTGAATAAGTTCTGGGGATCTAACATATAGAGTGGTGATTACCATTAACAATAAGGCATTACACAGTTGAAAGCTGCTAACAGAATAAATCTCATATAATCAAAAAGGCAACAGTAAATATGTTTTGTTACTGCATTGTATGAGATCATCATATATTTTAGATGCAAATACTTCCTCCTACTTTGTAGGCTGCCTTTTCATTTTGCTAACTATTTCTGTTGTTGTGCAGAAGCTTTTTGGTTTTTATAAAGTCCTATGTAGTAATTTTTGCTTTTTTTGCCATATCTGAAAAATCACTATCAACACCAACGTGTTTCACAAAAACTCTCTGTTTTCATCTAGGAGCTTTATGGTTTCAGGTCTTATGGATAACTCTTTAATCTATTTAAGTTAATTTCCTTAAGTGATGTAAGACAGGGGTCCAATTTCATTCTTTTAAGTATCCAATCCTTCCAACACCATTTACTGAAGAAATGTGACATCCCTCATTGAATATTTTCACCTTCCTTGCCAAATACTGGTTGGCTATATATGAGGGTGTTATTGCCACGTGCTCAATTCTGTTCCATTGGTCCACGAGTTTATATTTATGCCACTATCACCCTGTTAGAGTGCTGCACTCAATATGCCAGCAAATTTGGAAAACTCAGCAGTGGCCACAGGACTAGAAAAGGTCAGTTTTCATTCCAATCCCAAAGAAAGGCAATGCCAAAGAATGTTCAAACAACTGCACAATTGCACTCATTTCATGTGTCAGAAAAGAAATGCTCAAAATTATCCAAGCTAGGCTTCAAGAGTACCTGAACTGAGAACTTCCAGATGTTCAAGCTGGTTTTAGAAAAGGCAGAGGAACCAGAGATCAAATTGCCAACATCCACTGGATCATGGAAAAAGTATGAGAATCCCATAAAAACATCTACTTCGGCTTTATTGACTACGCTAAAGCCTTTGACTGTGTGGGTCACAATAAACTGTGGAAAATTCTTAAAAGAGATGGGAACTAAGCACCTTACCTGCTGCCTAAGAAACCTGTATGCAGATCAAGAAAAAACAGTTAGAACCGGACATAGAACAATGGACTGGTTTCAAACTGGGGAAGGAGGATGTCAGGCTGTATACTGTCACCCTTCTTATTTAACTTACATGCATCATGAGAAATGTCGGGCTGGAGGAAGCACAAGCTAGACTCAAGATTGCTGGGAGAAATATCAATAAAGTCAGATAAGCAGATGACACCACCCTTATGGCAAAGTGAAGAGGAACTAAAGAGCCTCTTGATGAAAGTGAAAGAGGAGAGTGAAAAAGTTGGCTTAAAACTCAAGGTTCAAAAATCTAATATGGCATCCAACACCATCACTTCATGGCAAATTGATAGGGAAACAATGGAAACAGTGAGAGACTTTATTTTCTTGGGCTCCCAAATCACTGCAGATGGTGACTGCAGCCATGATATTAAAAGATGTTTGCTCCTTGGAAGAAATGCTATGACAAACCTAGACAGGACATTAAAAAGTAGAGACAGTACTTTGCCTACAAAGGTCCTAGTCAAAGTTATGGTTTTTCCAGTAGTCATGTATGGATGTAAGAATTGGACTATAAAGAAAGCTGACAGCCAAAGAACTGATGCTGTTGAATTGGTGTTGGAGAAGAGTCTTGAGAGTCCCTTGGACTGCAAGGAGATCAAACCAGTCAATCGTAAAAGAAATCAGTCCTGAATATTCATTGGAAGGACTGATGCTGAAGCTGAAGCTCCAATATTTTGGCCATCTGATGCAAAGAACTGACTCATTGGAAAAGACCCTGACACTGGGAAAGATTAAAGGTAGGAGAAGGGGTTGACAGAGGACGATATGGCTGGATGGCATCACTGACTCAATGGACATAAGTTTGAGCAAGGTCCAGGAGTTGGTGATCGACAGGGAATCCTGGCATGCTGCAGTCCATGGGGTCGCAATGAGTCAGACACAACTAAGCCACTGAACTGAAATGATAGATTTTGGTATGGTACAGTCTCATTTTTGTTTGCTTCAAGATATTTTTCAATTTTCTTTTTGATTTCTCCTTCTTTAGCTGTTTTCTTTAAATTTCCTTTTTTTGATCTACTGGTTGTTCAGGACTGTGTTGTTTAATTTTCACATATTTGTGAATTTTTCAATTTCTTTCCATTACTGATTTATAGTATTATACCACTATGGTCAAAAAGAATACTTCTTTGATTTTAATTTTCTTAAATCTGTTAAGACTTGCTTTATGATCTAGCCTATGGTCTATCCTGGAGAACATTGTGTGTGTGCTTGAGAAGAACGTGTATACTGCTACTTTTGGGTGTAATGTTCTGAATGTATCTTTTAGGTCCATTTGGTTTAAAGCTTGGTTGAAGTCTAGTTTCCTTGTTGATAATCTAGAAGATTACCCATTGTTGAAGATGGGGTAATGATGTCCCTGAAGACTATTTTATTGTTGTCTGTTTCTCTTTCCAGGCCTTTGAGCATTTAATATATTTCAGTGCTCCAATGTTGGCTATACATATTCTGCCATAAGGGTGGTGTCATCTGCATATCTGAGGTTACTGATATTTCTCCCAGCAATCTTGATTCCTGCTTGTGTTTCATCCAGCCCAGCGTTTCTTATGATGCATATAAGTTAAATAAGCAGGGTGACAATATACAGCCTTGACGTACTCCTTTCCCTATTTGGAACCGTCTGTTGTTCCATGTCCAGTTCTAACTGTTGCTTCTTGACCACCATACAGGTTTCTCAACAGGCAGGTCAGGTGGTCTGGTATTCCCATCTCTTTTCAGAATTTTCCAGTTTGTTGTGATGCACACAGTTAAAGGCTTTGGCATAGTCAATAAAGCAGAAATAGATGTCTTCCTGGAACTCTCTTGCTTTTTTGATGATAAAGCAAACGTTGGCAATTTGATCTCTGGTTCCTCTGCCTTTTCTAAAACCAGCTTGAACATCTGGAAGTTCATGATTCATGTACTGTTGGAAGCCTGGCTTGGAGAATTTTGAGCATTACTTTACTAGCGTGTGAGATGAGTGCAATTGTGCGGTAGTTTAAGCATTCTTTAGCATTCCCTTTCTTTGGGATTGGAATGAAAACTGACCTTTTCCAGTCCCGTGGCCACTGCTGAGTTTTCCAAATTTGCTGGCATATTGAGTGCAGCACTTTCACAGCATCATCTTTTAGAATTTGAAATAGCTCAACTGGAATGCCATCACCTCCACTAGCTTTATTCATAGTGATGCTTCCTAAGGCCCACTTGACTTCACATTCCAGGATGTCTGGCTCTAGGTGAGTGAGCACACCACTGTGATTATCTGGGTTGTGAAGATCTGTTTTGTAGAGTTCTTCTGTGTATTCTTGCCACCTCTTCCTAATATCTTCTGATTCTGTTAGGTCCATGCCATTTCTGTCCTTTATTGAGCCCATCTTTGCATGAAATGTTCCCTTGGTATCTCTAGTTTTCTTGAAGAGATCTCTAGTCTTTCCCATTCTACTGTTTTCCTCTATTTCTTTGCATTGCTTCTCTCATTGCTGAGGAAGGCTTTCTTATCTCTCCTCGCTATTCTTTGGAACTCTGCATTCAAATGGGAATATCTTTCCTTTTTTCCTTTGCTTTTCGCTTCTGTTCTTTTCACAGCTATTTGTAAGGCCTTCTCAGACAACCATTTTGCTTTTTTTTGCATTTCTTTTTCTTGGGGATGGTCTTGATCCCTGTCTCCTGTACAATATCACAAACCTCCATCCACAGTTCATCAGGCACTCTGTCTATCAGATCTAGTCCCTTAAATCTATTTCTCACTTTCACTGTAAAATCATAAGGTTTTTTATATAGGTCATACCTGAATGGTCTAGTAGTTTTCCCCACTTTCTTCAATTTAAGTCTGAATTTGCCAGTAAAGAGTTCATGATCTGAGCCACAGTCAGCTCCCGGTCTTGTTTTTGCTGAATGTATAGTCATACTTAATCATTTTTAAGTATGCATATAGTTCAGTAGTGTTATGAGTGCTCACACTGTAAAATCTAAAACTGTGTACCCAGTAAACAACTCCTCTCTTCCTCTTCCTCCATCCCCTCCTCTCTATAACCTCTAAAATAAATTGCTTCTCAAATCCTGGGAATCCTCAATAGTGACTCCGGAAAGTCATAAGATTTAGTGATACAAGAGACCTGACCACAACTTCTGTATGAAAGAGTAATCTCTAAAATGTTCACATTCAGTGGGTATCTGGCTATCGTTTACAGACATCAGCAGAGAGCAAAGTAGCCACATCACCCTTGAGCATTTACTACAAGCTTCTTTGTTGCACTAAAATCTTTCTCCTTAATTTTTAACACTGATTCTACTTATACTCACCACAGAACAAGGTTAAGCTCTTTCTCTCATGAAATTCCCTCAAACTTTTACAGAGAACATTATATTCTTCAGAATTTTACAAATTCTTTGACTACTCCTTGTAAAACTACTCCTAGTATCAGGTCTTCAACATCATCCTGGCTCTGAATTCAGTGCTTCAATTCATCACTCTCTCTTAAAACATGTAATTGAAAATGAACTCAATTTCATAGATATGATCTGACCTGGGTGGAAGAGAATGAGATAATCACCTTACATATTTATAGATACAATTACATTATTGATTGCTATTGAATCCACTATCAACAAAAACTCTAATATCTTTGGATTGGTTTGGCCAATACAAGCCTAATACTTGTCACAAGGGCTTCCCTAGTGGCTCAAATTATAAAGAGTCTGCCTGCAAACTCTTTACCACGAAACCTACAAACACGGAGACCCAGGTTCGATCCCTGGTTGGGAAGTTCCCCTGGGGAAGGAAATGGCAACCGACTCCTGTATTCTTGCCTGGAGAATCCCATGGACGGAGGAGCCTTGCTGACTACAGTCCCTGGGGTCACAAAGAGTCGGACACAACTGAGTGATTTCACTTCACTATGTCCTGGTTAACTACATGCAGTCTGTTTTGCTTTGTTGACAGTTTTTCTAGCTGAGATGAGTTAGCTGTTATCAGGTTTCACCAAACTGTGTGTTAATGGGAACTGCTGGAGATACATATATGGATTTTTTTCCCCCTAGAAACTAATAGTATTCAGAATGAAAGACTCATGGAGTGCTAGCACTAGTTGGGAACTTAGCAGTTATCTAGTCTAACACTTTAATTGTATTAATTAAGATGTTTAAAGAGACAGATGTTTACCCCAAGTAGTGATTCCTAGCCTAAATTAGAGAAATGGAAAAATGACTAAAGGAAACTGACAGCAGAAGAAAATGTCATGGGATCAGCTCTCACAGAACATAGAGCATAATCTGGATATGCTAAAATTGGGTGTGAGTTGACTATTACTGGCCAATAAACTCCATGGAATCAGGGGTTAAATCATACTGAACCTGTTACCACAGCAGTTCAGGCAATACCAGGCACACAGATGGTAGTTTTGAAAGGGCTGACTACTGGGTCTAAGCTCAGCAGCCAAGAGATGACTGGAAGAATTGGGACCAGAGAACACAGATTTATGAAGAAATACAAGAGCATGGGGAAATGGTCAGCATTGGTCAGAGTTTATGGTCATCACAAAGGTTGATACCCTGGAGCTCCAAATGGGAACAAGGTTCAAAATACCCTAGAATTGTGTGGCAAATGGGTTTATGGAAGGAAGACAGTAGTCACAAGGAGGTAGGAAGAGGGAGTCTCAGGAGAGACAGCAGTACAGATTTTTAAGTTTCTGGCAGCAAGAGAAACAAAGCGCAGAGGGAAGAAACAATGGAGGCCTGAAGGCGTTGAGAGAAAATAGGCTGCAGAGAGAGTGTTGCAGGCTGACAGCCAGCCAGTGCAGAACTGAGGATGGTGACAGTGAGAGAGGAACAGTCTGGAAGTGTACCCTCCTACCCACCTTCCTGGTGAGTCACTCTCTTTAAGGGGGAATGCCACTTAAAGAAGTTTGCCCCCAACATACAGGTATGGGGAAAAGCTAAGTTTCATTTAAGATAACGGGAGAGAGGGCACACATGAAAACATCCAGCATATAAAAATGCTTGATCACGGCACAAGCACAGTGGAAAGGCTGAGTGGGGCAGCACGGGGCTCATGGACAGGCCTCGGATATACAAACAAAGAAGAATGAGAAATAAACTGAAAGGATGTCAGAGACAGGAGAAAGGGACTTCTTCACAGGTAGCTTTGTTACAGAGGAATGCCAGGTTCCTCAGTTTCAGCTGGTTTGAAAATGATAGTAAATATTTCCCCGAAGATCAGTTAGAATCTATATTAAGCAGCTTCTCAGATTTTTAGTGTGGTGAGTGTTGAGACATTGGAATGACTAAGAATCTGGTATTTATTGCTTCTCTTAAGTTTGTTAGAAATTCTCACAAGTCAACCACTGGTAACTTGTTTATCAACAAAGAAGGCTGAATAAAATTTGTATTTCAAATTAAAATCTAACTTCCAAAAGCATCTTTTACTGGGACTATTAAAATGCACCTGAAGTCATAAGTTCAATTTTTATCTTCTCTATATTTTCAGTCCAGCAAAAATGCTCAAAGTCTTAATGATTTGGGGAATGAATTAAATATAGACATCACTCAAAACACATCAGAAGTAAGAGCCCACAAACCAGCATTCTCCAAACAAGTCCACACTCTTGAAGGAGATGTGAAAGTTTTCATTTTTAGGTATACAGCAAAAATAATTTCATACAGCTTTTCAGCTAAGAAAACAACCACTCAAGAACATAGCAAAGGTTGATTACAGTCCAGAATACCAGGTTTAATATACAGGTCATTTTGCCTGGCTGGTCTGGGTGACCCTTGACTGTTCATGGTTTGAGGCTGTTCACAACCCTAGAAAACTGCATGGGCCAGTGGGGGCTGGGACTGAAACCAAGGGAGAGGGGCAACAGGCTGGGCAGAGCAGACTCTCCTGCACTGCTCAGACCTCCTACCTTCTCCACCTGGTTTCCCACATTTTTACTTTTTCTAAAGATGCTGATACTAAGAAAAACAAGCACCATTCACAGATATTCCCATAGAATATCTTCACTCTTCCATTCTACCTGCACAATTTAACTATAATGAATACAACAGAGCTCATTCCCAATCTCCAAGAGAAAGGAATGATGCAGATCTTGTGCCCAGAGCCCTGGTGAATTTTCAGAGGATAAGGATGCTCCAGTCTCAACACACAGTGATACCTTGGATCAGAAAGTACCCTGAGGTCATGCAACTTTCTTCACTTTCCCACCCTCTCTCTCAACCTTCTTTCCCCCCCCTCCTTTCCATGTATGTATGGACTTCCGTATGCATTAATTTGTCTATTGCTCTTTATTTCTTCCTTTCCTTCTTTCTTGCCTGTATGTCTCAGACCCTACTTAAAAGCCTAACAGATGGGGAACAAAGTTAAGATTTTAACTTCCATCTATTACCATTGTTATGGAAACACCTCCACTCTCTTAGATCTATTCACATGTTCTAATTTGAACTTGAAAGCAATTTAGGTGTCTGGGTAGGCCTTCGGGACACATAAGTGCTTGAATTGTAAAAATAAACAAGGAAGGGATTGAAAAACAATTATTATGGCAGAAAAAGAGAACTCTAGGTATTTTCCTCTGTTGACTCTTTCTTTACCTTCTGTTTGCTTAAGATATAAACAACATTCAGATATTTTCACTATGAAGAACTACTTTAGTTTAGTATTATACTGGATTATATATTTTAGAAAGAGCATCCTGGGTGGCTCAGTGAGTAAAGAAGTCTGCCTGCAATGCAGGAGACATGGATTCGATCTCTGGATTGGAAAGATCCCCTGGAGGAAGGCATGGCAACCCACTCCAGTATTCTTGCCTGGAGAATCCCATGGATAGAGAAGCCTGATGGACTACAGTCCACAGGGTTGCAAAGAGTCGGCCATGACTGAAGTACACATGCACATTTGTTTTAGAAAGTTTCCTGCAGCTAGTTATCAATACACCAAAGTTATGGAAATAGCCTGACTATATGAAATTGGTCACTGCAATTTTATTTCTTTAAAAGTATAAGAAAAAAGAAAAAAAAAGTATAAGAAATATGTAGATGAAATAATATGACTGAATTGCTCCAAAATAATACAAGAATTCAAAAATTCATCAAGCTGTAGATGTCTAATTTGCATACTTTACATGTTTACTAGTCTGCACTGAAAAGTTTACGTAAAAAATAATAACATAGGAGAGAGAAGTCAAGAAGGGTATAGTCAAAATGAAATTATCCGTGAACTGACAACTCTCAGTATTGGGTAGTGAGTACTAGTCTATTTCTGCATGGTTGCAACTTTTCATAATAAAAGATGCTGTAAAATGTTACTGAGAAACTTGAGCAATTTTAAGATTCAGATGCATGGTATAAAAAGCAGTACATCTTTTAAAAAAAGATTTTGATTTAAAATTATAGTGTGTAAATATGAGAAATCAAATTTTCTTTGTAATTTTGTTGAAAGTGATAACATTTTCATAAAAAATTTTTGGCATAATTATGTAGAAAGAGTCTGTATACTAAGATGTAGAGGTGTTGTAATTCTAGTAGAAAATCGGTGACATTCTGTCATATACTACAATAAATTTAAAACT
Organism: Cervus canadensis; assembly: GCF_019320065.1. NCBI lineage: Eukaryota > Metazoa > Chordata > Mammalia > Artiodactyla > Cervidae > Cervus > Cervus canadensis. The sequence continues at coordinate 59,983,031 of NC_057386.1, read as the reverse complement.
GTAAAGAAGAGTAAGAAATAATAAAATCTTATTGTCTTCCAAAACACAGTTAGTTGGTTCTGATATGAGTAAAACTAAGAGTTCTACCACAGCATGAGAACTATGTATGGAAATTTTTTGCATTAATCCTATTTTATTCCTTCTCTTTCTATCTCTTAAAACTCAGTAACATTTATCAAGTACGAAGGACAACTAGCAGTCCAAGAAAGGTATTAACTAGAGATTGTTTTATGTAGGAAAAACTATCCAAAAAAAATGCACAACGCCTCCTTGGCTTTCCTAACATAAATCACTTAGAACAGGTGCAGTATGTCTAGCAATTAAGGGGTCTAATGGATTTCTATAGCTGAAGAACAGAATTGGTTGCACTGGAACACATCAATAAATACAAACTTGTGTTTGGTTTTCTTAAAATACCTCATCCCACTCAAAAGGACTATATGAATATTGCTACATGTTATATGTATTCCCCAACTTACAGAAATTATATTCTAAAAGTTTATCTGTAATTAAGCATTCTGGGACTCAGATCACATTTTCCCACTGAAACAATTTTACAAAGGATAATTAAGCCTATCAGGCAACCCCAGAGAAATCTATAAATTTCAAAATTACTGGACCTATTATGGTTTACTGCAGCACTTTTTTTCCCAACTAACCACTTTGTACTACTATTTCTTTGATAAACGCAATATGGATTCTAGGAATAAAGCTCCTGTCAGATACTCTATGCCTTGCCGGTGTCTATGTTCCTTAGTTATCAGAGTAAGCAGAGTGGAGTAGAGTTTAGATGAGGGGCTTTTGCATTTGAAGGGTGCAGAAACTTGGGGCCCTATAATTTACTAAGGGGCAGCAGTCTTGGAAGGTTTTATAGTAACTTGCTCCTACTGGGTCTCACAGATAACAAACTGGAGATGTGGGACTGTATCTTTCAACAGGTTTATCATCTAGAAAAAAAAAATTTTTTTTAATTAGAAACTTCTTAATAATCACTTTTAATATGAATTTTTTAAATGTTTATAAACTCAGAGCTAAATAAATTATAGGTTACTCCTGTGAACTTTCAGTTCAGTTCTGTTCAGTCGCTCAGTCGTGTCCAACTCTTTGCGACCCCATGAATTGCAGCATGCCAGGCCTCCCTGTCCATCACCAAATGCCAGAGTTTACTCAAACTCATGTCCATTGAGTCGGTAATGCCATCCAGCCATCGCATCCTCTGTCGTCCCCTTCTCCTCCTGTCCCCAATCCCTCCCAGCATCAGGGTCTTTTCCAATGAGTCAACTCTTCGCATGAGGTGGCCAAAGTATTGGAGTTTCAGCTTCAGCATCAGTCCTTCCAATGAAAACCCAGGACTGATCTCCTTTAGGATGGACTAGTTGGATCTCCTTGCAATTCAAGGGACTCTCAAGAGTCTTCTCCAACACCACAGTTGAAAAGCATCAATTTTTTGGCGCTCAGCTTTCTTCACAAGTCAACTCTCACATTCATACATGACCACCAGAAAAACCATAGCCTTGACTAGATGGACCTTTGTTGGCAAAGTAATATCTCTGCTTTTTAATATGCTGTCTAGGTTGGTCATAACTTGCCTTCCAAGGAGTAAGCGTCTTTTAATTTCATGCCTGCAACCACCAACTGCAGTGATTTTGGAGCCCAAAAAATTAAAGTCTGGCATTGCTTCCACTGTATCCCCATCTATTTCCCATGAAGTGATGGGACCAGATGCCATGATCTTAGTTTTCTGAATGTTGAGCTGTAAGCCAACTTTTTCACTCTCCTCTTTCACTTTCATCAAGAGGCTTTTCAGTTCTTCTTCACTTTCTGCTGTAAGGGTGGTGTCATCTGCATATCTGAGATTATTGATATTTCTGTCGGCAATCTCGATTCCAGCTTGTGTTTCATCCAGCCCAGCATTTCTCATGACGTATTCTGCATATAAGTTAAATAAGCAGGGTGACAATATACAGCCTTGACGTACTCCTTTTCCTATTTGGAACCAGTCTGTTGGTCCATGTCCAGTTCTAACTGTTCTTCCTAACCGCCAAACAGGTTTCTCAACAGGCAGGTCAGGTGGTCTGGTATTCCCATCTCTTTCAGAATTTTCCACAGTTTATTGTGATCCACACAAACAAAGGCTTTGGCGTAGTCAATAAAGCAGAAATAGATGTTTTTCTGGAACTCTCCTGCTTTTTCGATGATCCAGCAACGTTGGCAATTTGATCTCTGCTTCATCTGCCTTTTCTAAAACCAGCTTGAACACCTGGAAGTTCACAGTTCATGTATTCCTGAAGCCTGGCTTGGAGAATTTTGAGCATTACTTTACTAGCGTGTGAGATGAGTGCAATTGTGCAGCAGTTTGAGCATTCTTTGGCATCGCCTTTCTTTGGTATTGGAATGAAAACTGACCTTTTCCAGTTCTGTGGCCACTGCTGGGTTTTCCAAATTTGCTGGCATATTGAGTGCAGCGCTTTCATAGCATCATCTTTCAGGATTTGAAATAGCTCAACTGGAATGCCATCATTTCCACTAGCTTTGTTTGTAGTGATGCTTTCTAAGGCCCACCAGACTTCACAGTTCAGGATGTCTGGCTCTAGGTGAGTTACCACACCATTGTGATTATCTGGGTCATGAAGATCTTTTTTGTACAGTTCTTCTGTGTATTCTTGCCACCTCTTCTTGACATCTTCTGCTTCTGTTAGGTCCATACCATTTCTGTCCTTTATTGAGCTCATCTTTGCATGAAATGTTCCCTTGGTATCTCTAATTTTCTTGAAAAGATCTCTAGTCTTTCCCATTCTGTTGTTTTCCTCTATTTCTTTGCATTGATCACTGAGGAAGCCTTTCTTATCTCTCCTTGCTATTCTTTGGAACTCTGCATTCAAATGGGAATATCTTTCCTTTTCCCCTTTGCTCTTTGCTTCTCTTCTTTTCACAGCTATTTGTAAGGCCTCCTCAGACAACCATTTTGCCTTTTTGCATTTCTTTTCCGTGGGGATGGTCTTGATCCCTGTCTCCTGTACAATGTCACGAAGCTCCATCCATAGTTCACCAGGCTCTCTGTCTATCAGATCTAGTCCCTTAAATCTATTTCTCACTTTCACTGTATAGTCAGAAGGGATTTGATTTAGGTCATACATGAATGGTCTAGTGGTTATCCCTACTTTCTTCAGTTTAAGTCTGAATTTGGCAATAAGGAGTTCATGATCTGAGCCACAGTCAGCTCCTGGTCTTGTTTTTGCTGACTGTATAGAGCTTCTCCGTCTTTGGCTGCAAAGAATATAATCAATCTGATTTCGGTGGAAGAGGGTGTTTGCTATGACCAGTGTGTTATCTTGGCACAACTCTATTAGCCTTTGCCCTACTTCATTCTGTACTCCAAAGCCAAATTTGCCTGTCACTCCAGGTGTTTCTTGACTTCCTACTTTTGCATTCCAGGCCCTATAATGAAAAGGATGCCTTTTTTGGGAGATAGTTCTAAAAGGTATTGTAGGTCTTCATAGAACTGTTCAACTTCAGCTTCTTCAGAGTCACTGATTGGGGCATAGGCTTGGATTACTGTGATACTGAATGTTTTGCCTTCGAAACGAACAGAGATCACTCTGTCATTTTTGAGATTACATCCAAGTACTGCATTTTGGACTCTTTTGTTGACCATGATGGCTACTCCATTTCTTCTAAGGGTTCCTGCCCACAGTAGTAGATATAATGGTCATCTGACTTACATTCACCCATTCCAGTCCATTTTAGTTCATTGATTCCTAGAATGTCTACATTCACTCTTGCCATCTCCTGTTTGACCACTTCCAATTTGCCTTGATTCATGGACCTAACATTCCAGGTTCCTGTGCAATACTGCTCTTTACAACATCAGACCTTGCTTCTATCACCAGTCACATCCACAACTGGGTATTGTATTTGCTTTGGCTGCATCCCTTCATTCTTTCTGGAGTTATTTCTCCACTGATCTCCAGTACTTTAGCTACACCCAAAGCTGTGACAATAATCTTGCTCTGTGACTGGACAGCCACAAGCCTCTACCCACTATAGGGAGAGGATGCCACCAGGAGGTCTTGAAAACCAGCATTTAATCTAAGCAGAGGGCTGCCTCTAGTTGGAGTCTATGTTACTCCTCTACTCACAGTCAGCTAGATTTCATTGCTTTGAAAATGTTTAAGCCACAAATTGTTTTCTTGGATACAAGAAAAGGTTGCAAAAAGCAGGGATAAAATGGGGATTAAATGACTTAATTTCATATGTAAACACTTTTTTTAATCCCTATTAATCTGACAGTGTGAAAGAAAAACACAGAGATTCAATATTTGCATAAAATTATCTTCTCTATCATTTAGGCCTAATATCATATACAGTTTATGTTTTTCTTTAAAATTCAGAACTCTATGAGTATGCTTCAACTGTGCAGTGCTATAATACCAGTATAAGATTTTAAATGTATTTTTTAATGTGCAGATCCAAAATCATGAAACAAATTTCCAGAAATCACTATAGAATCATATTAGAAATCAAGATTTCCAGATTCTTCCTGTCTGAAATTCAGTTGAGATTTATTCCACTTGCCTGCATATGTGTTGGCCTTGTTTAGGAGGTCCGTGCATGCATGCATATCAGCGAAAGCCCGGATTCCTAAGCAGTTGACAGGGTGAAGTTGAGATTCCAAAAATTCACAGCAAGTCTTCTTCACATCCTGTAACTGTAACAGACCAGCAGCTGGGAGAAGTACCTGTAACACAACAAGTGAGCATGCTTAGCTGACTGGCTAGAAGTTTACTCTTGACTGTGTCTACAGATGGCTCAGGGATTCAGCCACAGTTCAAGATCTGCACCCAGACCCCAGCATCCCATAGACAAGTAATGTAACTATTATTTGCAAAAAGGATGATGCCTCCTTCCAATCCCCGTAATTTCTGTGGAATCTTTCAAAGATCTCTTCTTGGTCACAAGAATGTAAGAGACATCAGATTCTATTAGATTAACAATTCTTTTCATAGATCTAAACAAACGTTCCTTTGAATTTTAAAAACATAAATTATTAGGCTGCAAGGGGGTGCTATGGTTCCATGAAAATGATTTTCTTCCCTTAGAGTAGTCAGGAGATTCAGTGATTTGTGAAGAAGGGGTAAGCACAGAGTAATAATACTGGAGTGGCTTGGCATGTCCTCCTCCAGGGGGTCTTCCTAACCCAGGGATTGAACCCAGATCTCCCACATTGCAGGCAGATTCTTTACTGTCTGAGCCACCAGGAAAGCCCACACCAAAACTTCATCTTTTTGTTATTCCACTAAGTAACACCACAAACTACTTTCCTTAGCGGGGTAGAACAATTTAAAACTCAACAGTCTAAATGCAAGCAACTTCTCTGAAA